>NC_086448.1:67372958-67672958 GCF_028390025.1 Pseudophryne corroboree | reverse complement strand
ATCTATGTAGATTCTTAAAGCCCGGACCACGTCCAGCGACGCTTCTCCCGCAGAAAGTCCCGATACCTGAAAGGCTGGGACTACAATCTCTTCATTCAGGTGAAACTTTGATACCACCTTTGGAAGATAGCTAGATCTCGTTCTGAGAACTGCTCTGTCTGGAAAAAAACTTAGGAAAGGAGACTTACACGATAATACTCCTAAATCTGACACTCTTCTGGCTGACGCCATTGCCAGTAAAAAAAGAACTTTAGCCGTTAACCACTTAAGATCTGCTCTCTTAAGTGGTTCAAACAGAGGACCCTGGAGAAATGTAAGAAATAAATTCAGATCCCAGGGAGCTGCAGGAGGAACAAATGGAGGTTGAATATGTACTATTCCTTGGAAAAACGTACGTACATCCTGTAAATCAGCAATCTTTTGCTGAAACCATACAGTTAACGCTGATACTTGAACCCTCAAGGAAGCAACTTTCAAACCTTTATCCAATCCTGCTTGAAGGAAATCCAAAATCCAGGACACTTTAAAGGATCTCGGATTGAATTTTTTTCCAGTACACCAATGAATATAGGCTTGCCAAATTCTATGATGCACACGGGCCGAAGAAGGCGTTCTTGCTCTAAGCATAGTTTGGATTACTTGTTTCGAAAATCCTTTAGCCTCTAAGATAGAGGTTTCAACAGTTACGCCGTCAAAGACAGGCGTTCCAGATGACTGTAGCAACAAGGACCCTGCATTAGTAGATCTAAATGTTGAGGGAGCAACATCGGTGCTTCCACGGACATTCTCAACAGATCTGTGTACCAATGCCTTCTTGGCCAAGCTGGAGCTATTAGAATCATTGCTCCTTTTATCTTTCTCACTACTCTAGGTAACAGAGATATTGGAGGGAACAGATACGCCAGCTGAAACTTCCATTCTACTGACAGTTCATCTACAAGGACCGCTCCTGGGTCCCTTGTTCTCGATCCGTACATTGGAACTTTGTTGTTTAGACGAGATGCCATAAGGTCTATCTCTGGTAGACCCCATCTGTTCACCAGTGTCTGAAACACTTCTAGGTGTAGTGCCCATTCGGTTTCCTGAATGGTGTGTCGACTGAGAAAATCCGCTTCCCAGTTTAGTACACCTGGGACAAATACTGCTGACAATGCTGGGAGATGGAGTTCTGCCCATCTTAGAATGGGAGTTACTTCCTCCATCAGTCTCTTGCTGTGAGTACCTCCCTGATGATTGAGGTATGCTACTGCCGTCGCATTGTCTGAGCGAATCTGGACTGGTCTTCCCTGCAGACTGTCCTTTGCCTGAACTAGAGCCAAGTAAATGGCCCTTATTTCTAACAGATTTATTGGCAGGCAACTTTCCCTTGCGGTCCATTTTCCTTGGAATCATAGGCTTCTGAGTACCGCCCCCCAGCCCTGCAGGCTGGCATCTGTTGTCAGGACTTGCCACTCTTTTATCCAAAAGGGTTTCCCCTTGTTTAAATGGTCTGTCTGTAGCCACCACGCTAGAGACCTTTTTACGCTTACTGGAAACTTTATCATCTGCTTTTTTATCGTCTGATGATTTCCGTTCCATTTGGTCAAAATAAGGTGCTGCATTGGTCTGGAATGGAATTGCGAATATTCCACCATGTCGAAGGTTGATACCATCAGACCCAACAGTCGCATTGCTGCATGGACTGACATTGTCTGGGCGTGCAACGCTTCCTGAGCCATGACCTACACCCATGACTATCTTTTTCTCTGGTAGGAGAACTTTCTGTAGGTCTGAATCCAGTATGGCCCCCAAATGAACCATCCGCTGTGACGGATTCAGGGACGACTTTTCCAATTTATGAGCCACCCGTGTCTCTGTAAACAAACTATCATCTGTTGAAGATGGCTCAACAGTAAATCTTGCGACTGTGCTAAGATTAACAGGTCGTCTAGGTATGGGAATATTCTTATCCCCTGTTTGCGCAGACAAGTTGCCATAACCACCATGATCTTGGTAAACACCCTGGGTGCTGTAGCTAGCCCGAAGGGCAGAGCTTGGAACTGAAAATGTTCTTGGAGGATGGCAAACCTGAGGTAACACTGATGTGATAGTGCTATAGGCACATGTAGGTAAGCATCCCCGTACATCCAGAGATACCATGTAGTCTCCCGGTTCCATAGCCAACATTATGGTGCGCAACGTCTCCATGTGGAACTTTGGGATCCATATGTATTTGTTCAACATTTTCAGATTTAGAATTGGTCGGTATGACCCATTTGGTTTCTGGATTAGAAATAGATTGGAGTAAAACCCCTGTCCCCTTTGTGATGGAGGTACTGGGACAATCATACCTGACTGCAGTAATTTTTGGACTGCTTCTTGCAGGGCATTGGTCTTCGACTCTATACGAGACGGGCTGGTGCAAAAAAATATTTGAGGAGGCTGCCTCCTGAATGGGAACCCATACCCCTGAGATACTACATTCTGCACCCAAGCATCTGCTGTTGACTGTTGCCATATGTGTGCAAAATGAAGGAGTCGGCCCCCAACCCTGTAATCCTCCAGGCGGAGGCCCATCTCTTCAGGCTGACTGCTTCTGTTCAGGCTTTGAAGCTGGCTTTTTGCTAGCCCACTGCTTCCTACCTCTGGATTTAAACTGGGGTTGCTTAGGCTCCTCTTTAGCTTTCGCTTTACTTTGCCAACGAAATGAGCAAAATTTTAAACCCTTGGACTCAGGGTTATAAGCAGCCGGAAATCTGACCTTTTTCGATTCAGCCTCTGATTCTAGGATATCCGATAAAGGTTTTCCAAATAATATATTACCGACAAAAGGCAATGCTTCCAATTCTTTCTTGGATTCCGCATCTGCCTTCCAGTTACGTAGCCAAACTGCTCTGCGAGCGACTACTGTCGAGGCTGAAGCTTTAGAAGCAACTGTACCTACATCAATTGCTGCTTCTTCCAAATACTGGGCAGATTGTCTTAAATGGCAAAAACGATCCTCTTGCTCCTTCGTAAGAGAAGGAATGTCATTCTCTAGTTCCTCTATCCATTTGCCCATTGCCTTTGCTACCCAGGCCGAAGCCATAGCAGGTCTTACCACTGCTCCTACTAGAGAAAATATATTTTTCAAAAGGCTCTCTACCCTTCTCTTGGTGACATCATTTAGTGAGGTTGATGACAGTGATAAAGCAGATTTATGCACCAGTCGCAGAACATGTGCATCTACTTTTGGAGGAACTTCTCTTTTCGAACAATCCACAGCTGGAAATGGATAATAAGAATCCCATCTTTTAGGAATCTTATACTTTTTACTGGGCGCTGCCCAAGACTCATCCATCATTTCCGTCAGCTCATCTGACGCTGGGAATTCAGCTTTCACTGATTTTGTTCGTTTAAATACAGGTGCTTTCGTTTTTAACACTGTCTTGGCTGGCTCTTCCAACGAGAGAACAGCCTTCACAGCATTAATAAGTTTAGCTACATCTTCTGAACTAAAACTCTGCGACTGATCATCATACGGAGTATTCGAATCTATTGTATCATCATTCGCTGTATCATCTTGTGTAGTCTGCCACACAGACGTATTTGCTTTAGTCTTACCTGCCCTTTGGTTGATTGTAGAGGCTACTGGAACCAAACCATAGGAAGGGAGCTGCATATATGGGTTCATAGTGTGGTGCTACCGGAGTTAACCTGACCGCTATTGAAGATAGAGTCTTTGCGAACATATTCCATGGTGGCTCTGCTGGTGGTTGAACCAACTCCTGTTTTTTACTTCGCTGAAAAGCGAAACAGTTTGCACACAAACCCTCATAAGTGACCAATTGATTCATATCAATTACCCCTGACTTACAAGATAAGCATGTTAGGGCTCTAGGAGTGCTTGATAAATTCTCCTCATCACTTTTGCCGCTCACAGACATGGTATTAATCTGTTATTGACTACACAATTTGTGACTGAAAATCACCCTATATGTCAGTATATAGAGGTGAGATCAATCTGACCACAGTGCACCTGATTTGAGGGTCAGAACAGGACTGACATTACACAGAAAAGTATAGAAAAAAATGAAGTAGTAACTTAACCAGCGCTTGTCCAATTGGTTCTCATACACCGTCCCGTATTCAAATGGGAGTATGGAAAAAGAAAAAAGTGCATATAGTGTAACACAATTTTAATGCACATAGGTGAACAAACGATACAATAAAAATAAAAGATACAATATTAAAATAAGTGCAACATTCAGCAAAATTCATAAAGTGCAGTGCAAGGCATTCCTTATTTTAAAGGGAGGCTTTCCCAGGCAGGTGATAAAGGGATAATTACCAAATGGATTGGAACTGTAATATAGACAGTTCAAGTGCGCTCTTTAAATGATATCTGGCGGTCCCGGGTATACCGTCAGTGCAATTGGTAAATTGTCAACATCCTCACCAGCCGGATTCCCTCCTCTACCAACGCGTTTCTTCCCCTGTCCGGGGACTTTATCAAGGTGTACACGGAAAAGTCAGCATACATACTAGCAGTCAGTCACATGTTAAAGCATTAGACATTGTCATATGAGAATACAACCTCCATAACAACTTATACATAAGTAGGAAAATTGTACTTCTGTTTTTTAACTGGTTCTTTTTTTAACATAACATGCAGAAAACAGTAATATACAGGTCTCATATGCAATAGGTACTAAAAATTAACAATACATACTAAGAAGTAGAGAGAATTTTTAGTACTGTATACCCTGCCTCCGGAGAGCGGGATACAGGTAGACTCACCACACTTCCATATCCAAGCAAATACGCTCGTAAGACGCTGAGTGGATTCAGACGCTACTGATGTACACTACCGCACTTGATAACTGATAACGCACACAGTCGCTCACTGGCGGACACGGACGCTGAGCGGCTTCCACGTGTATGCAGACGCTAAGGCCTGCGACTCGGTCTGGGCGGGATTTATAGTGTACACAACCGCAGCGTCTAAGCTGCGACCGAGTACCCTCGTGGTAGCGTCTGAGCCGGAAGTGAGGTCATTTAGTTCATGAAACGAGAGACGCGCGGAAACTGGCCATGAACTCGGAGGAGGGGCGGCCAGGAGAGCGTCTGAATCCCCCTGTTGACTTAAACTCCCAGGATCGCGGCCTCTACCTAGTCCTGGCGCCTATGATCCCCGGAGCGTAATGCTGTCGCACTCTAGATGTTCGGCGCATCAACACACTGTTTGTAGTCTCCACCAAATCAGTGTTGCTGTGTCCTGACCCCTCTAGTAAGAGGAAGTCCATAGACTCACCGTCTCCCCATGCTCCGGCCACAGCCTGGGTACGTCTGCTGGACCTGCTAGAAAATCCGACACAGACGCCCATTGAGACAGCACTAATACCCGAAGGTAAGCGTTGTTGCGACCCAGTGAGGAGTTGTTGGAGCGACTCTTTCTAGTATGCGTTAAAGACGCTATTAAGAGAAGTCGCTCAAAAAAAATAAGATTTTACTTACCGATAAATCTATTTCTCGTAGTCCGTAGTGGATGCTGGGGACTCCGTCAGGACCATGGGGAATAGCGGCTCCGCAGGAGACAGGGCACAAAAATAAAGCTTTAGGATCAGGTGGTGTGCACTGGCTCCTCCCCCTATGACCCTCCTCCAAGCCTCAGTTAGGATACTGTGCCCGGACGAGCGTACACAATAAGGAAGGATATTGAATCCCGGGTAAGACTCATACCAGCCACACCAATCACACCGTACAACTTGTGATCCGAACCCAGTTAACAGTATGACAAACGTAGGAGCCTCTGAACAGACGGCTCACAACAATAACAACCCGATGTTTTTGTAACAATAACTATGTACAAGTATTGCAGACAATCCGCACTTGGGATGGGCGCCCAGCATCCACTACGGACTACGAGAAATAGATTTATCGGTAAGTAAAATCTTATTTTCTCTGACGTCCTAAGTGGATGCTGGGGACTCCGTCAGGACCATGGGGATTATACCAAAGCTCCCAAACGGGCGGGAGAGTGCGGATGACTCTGCAGCACCGAATGTGAGAACTCCAGGTCCTCTTTAGCCAGGGTATCAAATTTGTAGAATTTTACAAACGTGTTCTCCCCCGACCACGTAGCTGCTCGGCAGAGTTGTAATGCCGAGACCCCCCGGGCAGCCGCCCAGGATGAACCCACTTTCCTTGTGGAATGGGCCTTGACAGATTTTGGTTGTGGCAAGCCTGCCACAGAATGTGCAAGTTGAATTGTGCTACAAATCCAACGAGCAATCGTCTGCTTAGAAGCAGGAGCACCCAGCTTGTTGGGTGCATACAATATAAACAGCGAGTCAGACTTTCTGACTCCAGCCGTTCTTGAAATATATATTTTCAATGCCCGGACCACGTCCAACAACTTGGAATCCTCCAAATCGTTAGTAGCCGCAGGCACCACAATAGGCTGGTTCAGGTGAAACGCTGACACCACCTTAGGCAGAAAATGAGGACGCGTCCGCAGTTCTGCCCTGTCCGAATGGAAAATCAGATATGGGCTCTTATATGGTAAAGCCGCTAATTCTGATACTCTCCTGGCTGAAGCCAGGGCCAGTAGCATGGTTACTTTCCATGTAAGATATTTCAAATCCGCCGATTTGAGTGGCTCAAACCAATGGGATTTGAGAAAATCCAAAACTACATTAAGATCCCACGGTGCCACTGGGGGCACAAACGGGGGCTGTATATGTAGTACTCCTTTTACAAAAGTCTGGACTTCAGGAACTGAAGCCAATTCTTTCTGGAAGAAAATCGACAGGGCCGAAATTTGAACCTTAATGGACCCCAATTTGAGGCCCATAGACAATCCTGTTTGCAGGAAATGTAGGAATCGACCCAGTTGAAATTCCTCCGTGGGGGCCTTCCTGGCCTCACACCACGCAACATATTTTCTCCAAATGCGGTGATAATGTTGTGCAGTCACCTCCTTCCTGGCTTTTACCAGTGTAGGAATGACCTCTTCCGGAATGCCTTTTTCCCTTAGAATTCGGCGTTCAACCGCCATGCCGTCAAACGCAGCCGCGGTAAGTCTTGGAATAGACACGGTCCCTGCTGAAGCAGGTCCCGTCTTAGAGGTAGAGGCCACGGATCCTCCGTGAGCATCTCTTGAAGTTCCGGGTACCAAGTTCTTCTTGGCCAATCCGGAGCCACGAGTATCGTTCTTACTCCCCTTTGCCGTATAATTCTCAGTACTTTTGGTATGAGAGGCAGAGGAGGGAACACATACACCGACTGGAACACCCACGGTGTTACCAGAGCGTCCACAGCTATTGCCTGAGGGTCTCTTGACCTGGCGCAATACCTGTCCAGTTTTTTGTTGAGGCGGGACGCCATCATATCCACCTTTGGTTTTTCCCAACGGTTCACAATCATGTGGAAGACTTCTGGATGAAGTCCCCACTCTCCCGGGTGTAGATCGTGTCTGCTGAGGAAGTCTGCTTCCCAGTTGTCCACTCCCGGAATGAACACTGCTGACAGTGCTATCACATGATCTTCCGCCCAGCGAAGAATCCTTGCAGCTTCTGCGATTGCTGTCCTGCTTCTTGTGCCGCCCTGTCTGTTTACGTGGGCGACTGCCGTGATGTTGTCCGACTGGATCAACACCGGCTGACCCTGAAGCAGGGGTTTTGCCAGACTTAGAGCATTGTAAATCGCTCTTAGCTCCAGTATATTTATGTGAAAAGACATCTCCAGGCTTGACCATACTCCCTGGAAGTTTCTTCCCTGTGTGACCGCTCCCCAGCCTCTCAGACTGGCATCCGTGGTCACCAGGACCCAGTCCTGTATGCCGAATCTGCGGCCCTCTAACAGATGAGCACTCTGCAACCACCACAGAAGAGACACCCTTGTCCGTGGTGATAAGGTTATCCGCTGGTGCATCTGCAGATGCGATCCGGACCATTTGTCCAACAGATCCCACTGAAAAGTTCGTGCGTGGAATCTGCCGAATGGAATCGCTTCGTAAGAAGCCACCATCTTTCCCAGGACTCTTGTGCATTGATGCACAGACACTTTTCCTGGTTTTAGGAGGTTCCTGACAAGTTTGGATAACTCCTTGGCTTTCTCCTCCGGAAGAAACACCTTTTTCTGAACCGTGTCCAGAATCATTCCCAGGAACAGCAGACGTGTTGTCGGTGTCAACTGAGATTTTGGAAAATTCAGAATCCACCCGTGTTGTTGCAGCACTAATTGGGTTAGTGCTACTCCGTCCTCCAGCTGTTCTCTGGACCTTGCCCTTATCAGGAGATCGTCCAAGTAAGGGATAATTAATACGCCTCTTCTTCGAAGAAGAATCATCATTTCGGCCATTACCTTGGTAAAGACCCGAGGTGCCGTGGACAATCCAAACGGCAGCGTCTGAAACTGATAATGACAGTTTTGCACCACGAACCTGAGGTACCCTTGATGTGAAGGGCAAATTGGGACATGCAGGTAAGCATCCTTTATGTCCAGGGACACCATAAAATCCCCTTCTTCCAGATTCGCTATCACTGCTCTGAGTGACTCCATCTTGAATTTGAATTTCTGTATGTACAGGTTCAAAGATTTCAGATTTAGAATAGGTCTTACCGAGCCGTCCGGCTTCGGTACCACAAATAGCGTGGAGTAATACCCTTTTCCTTGTTGTAGGAGGGGTACCTTGACTATCACCTGCTGAGAAAACAGCTTGTGAATGGCTTCCAATACCGTCGCCCTGTCTTAGGGAGACGTTGGCAAAGCAGACTTTAGGAACCGGCGAGGGGGAGATTTCTCGAATTCCAACCTGTAACCCTGAGATACTACCTGCAGGATCCAGGGGTCCACCTGTGAGCAAGCCCACTGTGCGCTGAAATTCTTGAGTCGACCCCCCACCGCTCCTGAGTCCGCTTGTAAAGCCCCAGCGTCATGCTGAGGGCTTTGCAGAACCCTGGGAGGGCTTCTGTTCCTGGGCAGGGGCTGCTTGCTGTCCTCTCTTACCCCTACCTCTGCCCCGGGGCAGATATGACTGTCCTTTTGCCCGCTTGTTCTTATAGGACAGAAAGGACTGCGGCTGAAAAGACGGTGTCTTTTTCTGTTGGGAGGGGGTCTGAGGTAAAAAGGTGGATTTTCCGGCAGTTGCCGTGGCCACCAGATCCGATAGACCGACGCCAAATAATTCCTCCCCTTTATACGGCAATACTTCCATATGTCGTTTAGAATCCGCATCACCTGACCACTGTCGCGTCCATAAACTTCTTCTGGCAGATATGGACATCGCATTTACTCTCGATGCCAGAGTGCAAATATCCCTCTGAGCATCTCGCATATAAAGAAAAGCATCCTTTAATTGCTCTATAGTCAATAAAATACTGTCCCTATCCAGGGTATCAATATTTTCAGTCAGGGAATCCGACCAGACCACCCCAGCACTGCACATCCAGGCTGAGGCGATGGCTGGTCGCAGTATAACACCAGTATGTGTGTATATACTTTTTAGGGTAGTTTCCAGCCTCCTATCAGCTGGATCCTTGAGGGCGGCCGTATCAGGAGACGGTAACGCCACTTGTTTTGATAAGCGTGTGAGCGCCTTATCCACCCTAGGGGGTGTTTCCCAGCGCGCCCTAACCTCTGGCGGGAAAGGGTATAATGCCAATAACTTTTTTGAAATTAGCACTTTTCTATCTGGGTTAACCCACGCTTCATCACATACATCATTCAATTCCTCTGATTCAGGAAAAACTACAGGTAGTTTTTTCACCCCCCACATAATACCCCTTTTTGTGGTACTTGCAGTATCAGAGATATGCAAAGCCTCCTTCATTGCCGTGATCATTTAACGTGTGGCCCTACTTGAAAATACGTTTGTTTCTTCACCGTCGACACTAGATTCAGTGTCCGTGTCTGGGTCTGTGTCGACCGACTGAGGTAAAGGGCGTTTTACAGCCCCTGACGGTGTCTGAGACGCCTGGGCAGGTACCAACTGGTTTTCCGGCCGTCTCGTGTCGTCAACTGATTTTTGTAATGTGCTGACATTATCACGTAATTCCATAAACAAAGCCATCCATTCCGGTGTCGACTCCCTGGGGGGTGACATCACCATTATCGGCAATTGCTCTGCCTCCACACCAACATCGTCCTCATACATGTCGACACACACGTACCGACACACAGCAGACACACAGGGAATGCTCTTATCGAAGACAGGACCCCACTAGCCCTTTGGGGAGACAGAGGGAGAGTTTGCCAGCCCACACCCAAGCGCTATAATATATATGGGAACAACCTTATATAAGTGTTGTATCCTTATAGCAGCTTAAATATATAAAATATCGCCCAAAAAAGTGCCCCCCCTCTCTGTTTTACCCTGTTTCTGTAGTGCAGTGCAGGGGAGAGTCCTGGGAGCCTTCCTCACAGCGGAGCTGAGCAGGAAAATGGCGCTGTGTGCTGAGGAGAATAAGCCCCGCCCCCTATTCCGGCGGGCTTTTCTCCCGGAGTTTGAGATATCTGGCATGGGTTTAATACATCCATATAGCCTCAAGGGCTATATGTGATGTATTTTTTAGCCATAAAAGGTATTATACATTGCTGCCCAGGGTGCCCCCAGCAGCGCCCTGCACCCTCCGTGACCTATGGTGTGAAGTGTGTGACAACAATGGCGCACAGCTGCAGTGCTGTGCGCTACCTTCATGAAGACTGAAAAGCCTTCTGCCGCCGGTTTCTGGACCTTCAATCTTCAGCATCTGCAAGGGGGGTCGGCGGCGCGGCTCCGGGACGAACCCCAGGATGAGACCTGTGTTCCGACTCCCTCTGGAGCTAATGGTGTCCAGTAGCCTAAGAAGCCAATCCATCCTGCACGCAGGTGAGTTGAACTTCTCTCCCCTAAGTCCCTCGATGCAGTGAGCCTGTTGCCAGCAGGACTCACTGAACATAAAAAACCTAAAAACTTTTTCTAAGCAGCTCCTTAAGAGAGCCACCTAGATTGCACCCTGCTCGGACGGGCACAAAAACCTAACTGGGGCTTGGAGGAGGGTCATAGGGGGAGGAGCCAGTGCACACCACCTGATCCTAAAGCTTTATTTTTGTGCCCTGTCTCCTGCGGAGCCGCTATTCCCCATGGTCCTGACGGAGTCCCCAGCATCCACTTAGGACGTCAGAGAAACCAATATAGTAAGTCTATAAAAATAAAATAATAAAAGCTTGAGGCTGCTACTCTCAGCAGCCCTGCGACCATGCGGCTTCCTGCCGCACCAAACAAAAAACTGATCTGACTGAGTCAGTGGGTGGGACTATATGGTAAAGGCCCCAATGCATCCTGGGAGGCCAGAAAGCTTGTGACCGTGTTGGTGCCATTTTCGCTGTCGCTCGACAATATCCCAATGTTATCCTGTGGATAATCCTGTGGACCCAGCCAGAGAAATGCAGTGTAGTGTTACAGGGCACAGGTGGAGCGGCGGCCCCTGAAGGCATTCCGGGGCCATGGCAGCCGGAACCCTGCACCCACCAGTCACACCACTGCCTGCACCCTCACGCCTTGCTGTAGCAGCTGGAGGGAGCACTCTCCACACACCCTGTGCAGAGTAGTAGCAGTAGCACCCGGTGGACCGCAGGGACGGGGATCCCTGGGATAGGTGGGCCCAGGGTAATGTACCCCCCTTAATTCGACTCTGAGTATAACATACTGATAGGCATCAAGACAGACTGGTGGTTCATATAGGTAATGCTGCCACATCTTTGATAGCACTGGAAGTCTCCCGTGGCACCTTCATTAACGGCCTAACAACTACTTGGCCACAAGGTGTGGTCCCCGGGGTATCAATCTCAATCTTCCCCTCTCTCTGGTTTCTGCTATCACTCTTCATTTCCCTTTTTCTTCATCCTTCAGTCTCCCCTCATTCATTTGCGCTTGTGCCGGATACACTCATAATTGCCCTCCCATTTTCCCCTTATTTGTATGGGTATGGGACTCCAGGTCGACAACAAAAAGGTCAACACACCTTAGGTCGACGCCAATTGGTCGACACAGCTTAGGTCGACATGGACAAAACATCGACAGGAACAAGGTCGACATGGAAAAAGGTCGACATGAGTTTTTTATGTTTTTTGGTGTCGTTTTCTTCGTAGTGTGACCGGGAACCCCAATTAGTGCACCGCGTCCCCTCGCATGGCTCGCTTCGCTCGCCATGCTTCGGGCATGGTGCCTTCGCTCCGCACAGATTACCGTTCCAATCGTAGTCCACATGGTTCGTTAAGTATGAAAAAGTTCCAAGAATTTTTTTTTTAAAAACTCATGTCAACCTTTTTCCATGTCGACCTTGTTCCTGTCGACCTTTTGTCCACGTCGACCAATTGGCGTCGGCCTAAGGTGTGTCGACCTGGAGTCCGGATACCATTTGTATTACCCCTCCCTTTGTTTGTTACTGATCACTATTGTGTTTTACACCTTAACTTGTTTTTTTTTTTTTATTTTTTTTTATTTATACCGAATGCTCTGTGGGTCCTCAGATGGCATCTGGGCCACCGGCTACATTTTCTAGTCCTATGGGATTATTACTCTACTTCTGCTGATTGGACTGTTTTCTTGTGCGGGTGCAGTGTTTTCCCTTTGTATTGTACTTTTGTATATGTACAGTAAAAAAAACAAAAAACTTTTGTCTTTAAAAAAACAAAACCTTGTATATGACGGTAAATGGGGGAATATTTGCAACACTTGAATTTCTCCATTGGGCGCCATCTAGTGGCCACTGGCATGCAAAACACTTGCCATCCCTTCATAGAGGTAAGGCGTTGGCGTTTTATTATATAGGAATTTTTTTATAGTTTAATTTTCTTTTACCTCAACTAGTCTCACACCACTCTCAGGCGGGTGTAGTACGGTATGCCGGCGCTCGGGCTCCCGGCGACCAGCGCCGGGAGCCCGACCGCCGGCATACCAAAGTGGTGTGAGCGCAAAGGAGCCCCTTGTGGGCTCGCTGCGCTCGCCACGCTGCAGGCACGGTGGCGCGCCACACTATTTTATTCTCCCTCCAGGGGGGTCGTGGACACCCACGAGGGAGAATAGCTGTCGGTATGCCGGGTGTCGGGATTCCGGCGCCGGTATACTGTGCGCCGGCATCCCGACATTCGGCATACTGAGGACCACCCCTCTCAGGCATCTTCTTGGTGAACCAGTCCAAACAGACACAAGCAAATGCCTTTAACCAGTTTTCTTTATTCTTTTTTTTATGTAGGCTGAAGCAATCGTTACAATGTAGAGGGAGGCACAGTTACAGCAAAAAGTCATTTAAACAGTTTTTTAAAACAACTTGCACAGGGAGAGGTCAACTCTCGGTACAAACTAGCAACTAAACAACAATAACTTAGCAGAAGAATCGCTTACTTTTAGCTACTTTTTTCTTCCGCTGTGACACTTCTATTTAATATGCAAAAGAACACAAATAACAAAAACAGTCCTATGATTGAAAACAAAAAACAAAAAGAGGGCGAAATCCTACAGTCAACGTTGGCTGCATTCTGATACTATAGGTTATATAAGCTTCAAGAAAGGTTACAACCACAAACTGCTTATTTCATTCGGTCATGGATAACTGCTAAGTAACGTGTCGTTAACATACTTTGCTGGTCCAGTACTCTGCCTTCTGGTCACTGCCCAAGCCCAGCGGTACGTGCCGGGATTGGTTGTAGAGCTCTGCCTTCTGGTCACTGTCCAAACCCGGCAGTACTTGCCGGAATCGGTGGTAGAGCTCTGCCTTCTGGTCACTGTCCAAGCCTGGCGGTACTTGCCGGGATTGGTTGTAGAGCTCTGGCCCCAGAGAACCACAGTAAAAATACGGTAATACACTTATATTTTCCTATTAACATGCCCTTTTAGTAGTGTAAAACGGCAACATAACAGCTTTGGAAGGAGGAATCACGGCAGTGTACTTCTTGGTATAGAAACACGAGGACTTCACATGTCACTTTACATCATTAACAACAACCAACAAGAAATCTGCAGTGTTTCCTCTTATCTGGAGAAAAAAAAAACATGGTGTACCCGAGAGCCTTTAGGTGTCCATAAAATATATTCCTATATTTTTATAGTATAAACACACTTGCTCCAGAATAAAATATGTATTTATATGAATGTGCCATATTTTATAAGCGCCGTGTGGGGGGAAAGTATTTTAAAGTGGTTTCTGTGCACTATGAGTGTATGACATGTTACCATTCCCAAAGGTCCCCTATCATTACAAGATTATACATTTAACGTGACACTGAGCTGTGAGCAACATTTACAAATGATGTACGGGTACTGGTAGAAGAAATTATGTCACCCATATGCCAGCCAATCAGGATTTTGCTTTGAAGTTGTAAGGTGTACCAGCAAGAGGAGCTAGAAGAGGAGAGGGTTGTTACGTTATTCAGCAGTTTTCAACATCAGTTTCATGTTCGCTAGTTTTTAGAAAGGTCTTGCATATAAGACTCCTAAATCTTCCATATTTTTCACTGTTTGGAAAAATCTAAATGATACTGAATATTAAGTTTTGTGCTGCAAGAGGGACAGAATACAATATAAAGAGCCGGAAAGAATCAGGTAGTTTTATAGAAATGTCACTGGTTTTGTGAGTTATTCAGACATACTGTGCTGGTGGACAAAGTGCGTACACTATACCAGAAATGCCACCCTAAGAGGGCTATAATGAGATAAATATTATAATCTACAGGTCACACCCTTCATCATCATTAGAAAAACTATTTCTGCAAAAATAAATAGCTTAAGCTTGGCAAACAACTGCAGCGCCATCTTGTGGCCGAGGAGCTAACAGGCACCTTCAAATTTCCGTCAGATTGGCAACTGCATATAGCAATAAATTTATACTTGGATAATACTTACTCTGTCTTCTAGAAATAATTTACTCTTTTGTATATCTTCCTGCAACTGTAGCCAATGATGAAAAGTGCTCGACTTTACCCCATCAATGGCTTCTAAAGTAATCTTGATAATGAAACCTTATGGGGCAGTTAAATTCTGAGAGATGTGCCGCCCTGAATATATTACCGCTTGTTACGGTAAGGGATCTTCACACATTTTCCTGCGCACCTGTATGGAACTCGCAGGGAATTCACGACCATTCCGGAGGCACATCACGGAAAATTAAATTTCTACTTCTATATTTTGGTTCCCTAGTCTCTTAGTTCTAGAAACCTGTTTATGCGGATTCCTTCTGAACTTGTGCCCTATGAAAGTGGGTATCACAGCGAAACAAAATATATAATAGTTTCAATGATTAGTTATTCATTTACATATTTTTTTAAGAAAACCAAAAATGTGCTACATCGCTATCTCGCACCAATAAACAGTTCAAAAATACATTACAAAGAAAACCTTTTAACAGAGAACAGACTTTAAGCAACATTTTTCTTTTTTTGTTCAGTGTATACCCGGTGCCAAATCTGTTTACTTCCAATTGGGAAGGTTAAGAAACAAGCCCCCCTGCTTTTATTAAGAAAAAAAAAATATATGCTCGCAAAAATCACTTGCCTCCACAATATTTAACAGTGCCGTGTGTACATATGTGTGCGTGTGTACTGGATGCGTGTACGTAGAGTGTTTGGGCTCTGCAAGGCGACCCAGCCAGCTGGGAACTAATGTGAATAAGCATTTTTTTTTTTTTACAAGTGAGAGCTCCCTGCTACCATTACTTTTTAAATATATTGTAATTGCCTTAGCCTTTTTTTTATGAATAATTGCCATTGTTATAACTATCCCTTTATTTTCTTAGTAGTTGGTGAAATAATGTGAGCACACAGAAGAAAACAGACAGTGCTTTGGGAATATAAGAAAAGCCCCCTCGCTACAGGCCCCTGCGCGGAAAGGAGGCAGCACTTTCTGTGGGAGAACCAATAAGACACCAATGCGGCCTATCAAATCACAGATGGACAGGTGACGTCACTAGATCCCAGTGAATTGCTAGTAGACAGACAGATAGAAATGTCGCACTAATGGATAAAATATTCTTCTATCATCTCTGTCGCTCATTCTCAAGGCTGAGAATACCAGTACTCATATAATCGTATAATAGTTCTTATACGATTCTGCTTCCTAGAATTGTAGTAACCGAAAGGAGAAAGGTTATCCAAAAAGCAGGGCACTCTTATTTTAGGGAACAGATATATTTATTGTTTTTGTCACCCAAGGAATGACTACAGTATATGAATATAGGGTTCTGGGCGACTGCCAACGAAATAAAATAAATTACAGTTTCATGTATAATCATTAAAATCTACATAGCAGATAAATATTATAATACAGGTTGAGTATCCCATATCCAAATATTCCGAAATACGGAATTTTTTGAGTAAGACTGAGATAGTGAAACCTTTGTTTTTTGATGGCTCAATGTACAAAAACTCTGTTTAATACATTTTTGCTGTCGGTATGCAGGCGCCGGTACGCTGGCCGCCGGCATACCATACTACACCCATCTATTACGCCTAAGGAAAGATAATGAAGTGCATGGCTAGCTAACGTTTATGAAGGAATGGCCACTTCTTCCAATCATTCAAATTAGGGCGCAGATTAAGCAAAGTCATCTTGGTTTGTGTTTAGACATTCACAGCCCAGTATCTTGTCTGGGTCTCCATTCATTCCAATAGCAAAGCTGGAGGAGGGCCCCACTGCCACCCACCCTTCCATCGCACAGGTTACAGAATAAAACAGTGGGGACCCGGAAGACTGGTGCAGACAGCGTCCTATGGACATGCTCTGTGCATTTCCAGGGGATGGCATCCCTCTCCTGGAACCCCGCAAGCTGTAAAAAGTTCCAGACTGGCCGGCGACGGTTCCAGCAGCCGTGATCTTGCGCCCTGGGCACCAGCAGCAGCACCGGTCGCACACCATTCATTACGGCCCCAATCACAGCAGGTTATAATTATTTGTGTGTGGGTGGCTTATATTCGTAATATGGAACATCTAAAGCAGAAGCTAGGTGGGGCGATGTATATGTGTCTAGCTGCATTACTCATAATGCAGCTAGACACATAGGGGTTCATTTACCAAGCCTTGGAGAGTGATAAATAGCACAGTGGTAAAGTACCAAATAATCAGCTCCTATGTTCCATGTTACAGGCTGTGCTTGAAAAATGACAGTTAGGAGCTGATTGGTTGGTACTTTATCACTGTACTATTTATATCTCTCCAAGGCTTGATAAATCTTGGCAATAGATTTTGATGGCAGATAAGAACCTCTTTGCCCATCTAGTCTGCCCTTCAGCTAGAGGTCTACAGTTTGTTTATCAGTGCCCCAATTACCTTAAATTCGCACTACATATTTTAAAAAATATTTTGCTGAGATTTTAATGATTATTAAAACAAAAATCTGTAAATTTTAATTTCATTTCCTTTGCATATTTTTTTAATGTATCTATTCTTTTTATTCCTTGCAGGAGAAAAACAATACATTTATCTGTTTCGTAAAATTGGATTGCCCCATTCTTAGAGTAACCTTCCCTTTTGTACATAAGCAGAGTATTGGCTCCGCCCACAAAATGGCTGCCTTCATCAAGTGTAGGTAGTGTGCACCACTGAAAGCAGGGTTCTCTAGCCGGTAAAGCCCTGCCTTACCCAATCCGGGGGCCACAAGAGTTTATACAATAGGGATAATAGAAGTGGCATGCTGGGTTTAAAAACTACAACTGAGAAGATGGTGTTTTTTGTGTTAGAGTTTTTTATATATTTTTTTATAAAGTATGGTGAAAGTCACACGATAAAACAGGAACACTGTCATCTGGTATGGCTTATCTGGAACTAGTTATCATGGAGCTGCAAGCATTAATGTCTAGATTACAGGTGGGATGCGTGTGACAAAATATGCTATAATGGTACTCTTCACCCCTTAATTCCCCTGGTTACATGCTAAAACTTTTTTTTTTTTGTTTCATTTTTGTATATTGCTCTTATTGTTAATAACTTATAATATCAGTTTAAAAAACAATCAACGAAAAATCTCCCCCCAAAAAGTATTTAAAATAATAATAATAAAAAAAAAATGTAGACCGTTCTTTTTGTATAGGGCAAGTTCAGCCACTGCGACACTAAGGTGTTCTACGCCTTGTGTTTGCCTAAGTCGCCCGGGGGCTGTTGCCGACCTACGTTGCCCTTTCGTGTCAAACAAGTTGCCTAGTCTTGATCTATTCAACGTTTGGGGGGGGGGGGAAGAAACAGAACATCAGTCCTTCTACGAATACAAACTTGTTCTCTCTCTTTTAATCCCTTCAAATGTTTTAAAACTTTATAAAGACATCTTTAAAATTATAATATGGATTTGGCACTTTATGGAGAAAATCTAAACAAATTAGAAAAATTAAAAAATGGGGGGAAAAAACAACCCAAAACATAAAAAGTATTAATTATGTGCAGAAGTAAAATTACTATTTACAATATTGGAACATCGGAACAGATATTAATCCTTTCTCTACTTTACTCATCAATTATATTTTTCATTAAGAGTATGTTTGTCACCCCTGTGCAGGTTCCTACAAAATCCGCTGATCACAGACTGGAATGGATTAAGATAAGTGTCAGGGTGCAGTTCCTTCCACTCGGCCGATTCTCCTAGGAGAGACGAGGGGCCGAGCGGTCATTTGTAGTGGTTTTCTTAAGTTTCACTCCACGGCGAATTGCGTTTAGCATATCGCCACCTTGAGGGGAGTCATCTGGAACGGATTCCATCGCCTCAAGGTCAGCCTGGGCTGTGGAGTCGGGAAGGAAGTTTCCATCCTGTTCATCTTCCTCTTGTTCATTTTCCTGCCGTCCTGGTCTCTGCTCTTCAGCGATCATGCCATTTGGACCTCCAACTGGCGGGTTTACTGAAGCCTGGCCGCTCCACATTTCGCCAGTAAACCCGGGTCCCTCGGCGACAGAAGGAGAATCGAGCGTTTGCTCCGGGCTTTCCTCACTAGTGCCACCGGGCAGCCCAGCTGGCATGTCCGGCACTGTGGGGGTTTTGACGGGGATAACTGGTGTCTTTATTGGAATGGGGCCACCCCCGATAGTGCCACGTCTCACTGACGGTTTGGTGGATGGTGTCCTTCGGATGGTAGCCACACCGGGAGTAACTATTACAGGCCCGAAGGTGGCTGGCAGTCCGGCAGTGGAGGCTGGACGCTTGGCTTGGAACATTCTCCTGTATGACTGGCTGATATCACTGTTTCTGGGAATGGTGGACGATTTATCAAAATCCTGTTGCTCTGGCTCCTGGTCTCCGCTCACTGAGAAGTAATCATAATCTGAAACTGGAGGCAACAGCAAAGGTGAGGCATTCAGCTATGATGAGCAAATACATTTCCACTTCTCGCTCGTACAGTGTGTAATAACAATGAAACTCAGCGTAGAAAACATTTATAGCATCGATAGTGATAAATAATACCACCCACCATGACGTGTCACTAGCATCGATAGTGATAAATAATACCACCCACCATGACGTGTCACCCTCAAATTCCTGTCCAAGAACCAAATGAATTATCCCCCGTACTGTAACTCAGGAACACCTTGTGCCAGTGTCCTGTACATAGCTGGCATACAGTAAATGTGGCAATGTAACGCTATAATGGCAGCGGATGATAGGCCAGACCGTGCAGATGTCTCAGCACAGCTTATACACACGGACACAACATTGCACCATATAAATAAGCAATTATAATAACGGGAATAGTATGAGGAGCATATGGTAATACCATATATATTGGGGGACTGCATATGAGGTGATATAATGGAAGCAGAGGTGCTTATGTTGGAACCCTTGGGAAGATTCTAAGGAGTCTGTTCTTGATTGCTATATAAAAGATTCTATCCGTTCCTCACACGGGAGTTTCTGATTTTCACGGTTGTATATATGAGTGTTAATAATTTGGTAAATCTACAGAGATGTAAATTTGAAACGTCTTAATGTAAGTTAATGTGAATCCATGGTTCTTGCCGTTACCCGAGGAGCACCTGTAGCAGATACAGTAAAAAGTGACAGGAACAGTTTTGTAGTTTATTAAATTCTACACACTGGAGGTGCAATCCAAATTTTGATCCGATTGTTCATTTGGGCGTTACCATTCACACAACGCAAGCCACGCATCGGTAATGACGTCATTATGTCAACTCCCTTTTCATCTCCCTAGGGGAGGTTTATTCACATTCAAATTACGTAGTTTTCCTATTTCCCACCTGCAGAATACATATGTTACTTTTCATCTTCCTAACATATCCGGAAGTAAGAGAATTAGTGATGAGTCAGTCAGTCAGTGAGGGCTTTCTTATTTATAATAAATAAATAAATAAATAAATAAATAAATAAATATATATATATATATATATATATATATATACACACACACACACACACACACACACACACACACACACACACACACACAAATGCATGCGAGATAGATAGACAGACAGACAGGTATCCAGACTATAGACAGACCAAACAATATGGTTGACAGGCATTAGGTTAAAAGGGTCAATAAGTCGCCAGGTAAAAGGTAGTCAGGTCGAAAGGTACAAAAAAATACAAGAGGTACAAAAGGTTGACATGGCAATAGTTGACACACGCTCACAAGACTCTGCGTTACCACTAATTGGGGTCACAGGTGATGAAAAAATGACACAATAAAAACCCATAAAAAACTTGCATCGACTTTTCCTGTGTTGATCATTCCCATGTCCGCCGTTTTTCGACCCACTGACTGACTATATAATAACTTTAGAGCTTATATAAAGCACGGATTTGAGCAATGGTTTGCTACCACGACGCAGGCGTTACGCAGTGGACGCACAAAAGGCGCTGCTGTAATTGATACACTGAGAATCATATATGGCCGGTGACTAGGTGGGGGCTAAGCAGAGGCATACAGATGGTCCTCTTACGGGGCGTGTTATGGAAGGGTTGCTGACGTGTTTGATACATATGGAGGACATACGCAGGCGGTATATCTACACTGCCATAAGGCTGGTACAAGAAGATGCACCAAGCAGTATTACAGCAGCTACAGACACGGACAGTGGGGGCCTCAGTCCCGGCACAGTCATACTCCCTGGTGTACATCAGGGAGGGGCTCTGTAGCGGCATTTGCATAAACGCAGGTGGGCCAGTCTGTCTCTGCATCATGCCCTCTATGTGTAAGTAGCTGTCTTAGTCACAATACAATGCAACTATGAATCACAAGGAGACTGTGCGGATTAATGTGATATATATATATATAGTGTGTGACAGAGTCTGTATACGGAGAGCAGAACAGAACTTGTATAGGAAAAAAGCTGCGGCTGCTACATTGTAGTACTTCATATACAGACTCAGAAACTCAGTCACACAGATATACACGTGTCACATCACATTACTCGGCGCAGCCTCCTCCTGTGTCCTAGATGTATTGTGTTGCGACTAATGAGCCCTACACACAGCGCGATCCACCGCCGAGCTGCCCGACGGCGGATACGGCCGACGCGGCGGCGGGGGGAGTGAAGTTTCTTCACTCCCCCCGTCACCCGGCTCCATAGAAGCGCAGGCAAATATGGACGAGATCGTCTATATTGGCCTGCATGCACAAGCGACGGGGCACCAGCGATGAATGAGCGCGGGGCCGCGCATCGTTCATCGCTTGTGCCTCCACACTGAAAGATATGAACGGTATCTCGTTCATTAATGACCGAGATCGTTCATATCTTTCATTAATATCGCGCAGTGTGTAGGGCCCTTAAGACGGTATCCGGACTCCAGGTCGACAACAAAAAGGTCGACACACCTTAGGTCAACATGGCCAAAAGGTCGACAGGAACAAGGTCGACATGGAAAAAGGTCAACATGAGTTTTTCACATTTTTTTCTTTTTTGGAACCTTTTCATACTTAACGATCCACGTGGACTACGATTGGAACGGTAATCTGTAATCTGTAAGCGGTAGCAGAGCGAAGACACCTTACCCGAAGCATGGCGAGCGAAGCCATGCTTCGGGCACTCTGCTTAGAAAATGACACCAAAAAAACATAAAAAACTCATGTCGACCTTTTTCCATGTCGACCTTGTTCCTGTCAACCTAAGGTGTGTCGACCAATTGGCGTCAACCTAAGGTGTGTCGACCTGGAGTCCCAGACCCCTTAAGACGCATTCTCAGCAAAGTAAAAAAATAAAATAAACACCCGATGCTAACAGATTCTCACGGGACTTGGCGCACCGAGAGCGGCTGTTTGGCGTGACTGCAGCAATGATGTAGGAGGACACATCTGTATATACAAATCACAAGGACTAATTTCTGGCTATACTGCCTTTGTGAGCGGTTATTAAAAATACCAAATATAATTTGGGCACTCAGCAGTATCAGAATACTAAGAAAATAAAACCATGTGATCTCCTCTTCATAGAAAATAGGATTTTGGTACTTACCAGGTAAATCCTTTTCTTTGAATCCATAGGGGGCACTGGAGTACTCTTGGGATATGGACGGCCTCCGCAGGAACAGGGCACTGAATATTCAAATTCAGTAACACTTCTCCCCTCCATACTCCCAGAGTACCTCAGTGTTTTTTACTGAGCCGAGCAGGAGCGATAGAGAGGTTGACAATGGAGAATTACCTATAACATAACGGACAACCATAAAGTTGACACATAACGTAACGGACAACGAAACAGTTGACACCATAACCGATAAACCTAGAAAATTTGAACCAGTCGGTGAAAATGTGTTATCATAAGATCCCCTGAGCTTACTACAAACCAGGTGAAACTGCTCTGGGTGGGCGTCCAGTGCCCCCTATGGATTCAAAGAAAAGGATTTACCTGGTAAGTACCAAAATCCTATTTTCTTTTTCATCCACTAGGGGTCACTGGAGTACTCTTGGGACGTACCAAAGCTTCCCCCGTGGGCGGGAGAGCTGTTTGACACCTGTAACACCAGGCGGCCGAAGCTAGATGCTGATGCCGCAAAACGTATCAAACTTGTAAAAGCGCACAAACGTGTGCACTGAAGACCATGTAGCCGCACGGCAAAACTGCGTCGTAGAAGCTCCACGACCAGCTGCCCATGAAGTTCCCACAGAACGTGTGGAATGAGCTGTTACTGATGTATGCGGCTGTAACCTAGCATTAAGGTACGCCTGACGTACAGTCAGTGTTATCCATCTGGATAAGGTCTGCTTAGAAGCTGGCCAACCCATCTTGGCAGCATCACAGATAACAAACAACGTATCAGGCTGTAGACGTTCGGGATACATAAACGCGTAATGCGCGTACCACATCCAGAGTTCCAGAATGTGCTGTTAACACAGGAACTACTATTGGTTGATTGATGTGAAAAGATGACACTACCTGTGGTAAGAAAGCGGGATTCGTCCGAAGTTCCGCTCCGTCATCATGAAACACCAAATACGGTGGCTTGCATGACAAGGAACCCAAATCTGAAACACGCCTTGCCGAAGCTAAGGCTAGAAGAAATTTTTTTTCCAAGTACTTTATATCCACTTGCTGTAAGGGTTCAAAATATGAAGACTGTAAGAAATCTAAAACCAGATTCAAGTCCCATGGCGCTGTAGGTGGAATGAATGGAGGCTGTACTCTGAGGACACCTTGTAGAAAAGAGTGTACCGACGGCAAAAGAGCCAATCGTCTTTGAAAATAAATTGACAACGCAGATACCTGCACCGTCAGTGTAGATAAACGCAGTCCTCCATCTAACCCCGTCCGTAGAAATAACAAAAGACGGGATAACTTGAAAGATGATGTCGGAAACTTCCGAGCTTCACACCAACCTATATAGGCACGCCAAATTCTGTAATAATGAGCTGCCGTAACCGGCTTCCTAGCTCGTAACATGGTTGGTATAACCGATACTGTAATGCCCTCTCTTCTTAAGAGGGCGGTCTCAACAGCCACCCCGTCAAACGCAGCCGCGCTAAATTGGGGTAAAAGAACGGACCCTGTTGGAACAGGTCTGGACGTAGTAGGAGCGGCCAAGAATAGACCGCGGAGATCCAAGAACCAAGCTCTCCGAGACCAATAAGGCACCACTAGTATGACTGTGACGGACTCTCTTTTGATCCGTTTTAGCGACCGAGAGAGCAGCGGAAACGGTGGAACCAGATACACGAGGCTGTACGGTCACGCATTGTGAGAGCATCCACCGCCACTGCCCTTGGATCTCTCGTTCTGGACACATACTGGGCGTTTGGTAATTGTGGCGAGATGCCATCAGGTCCACCTGAGGGTAACCCCACCTGTGGACCAACATTTGAAACACCTCTGGATTTAATGCCCATTCTCCTGGATGAAAATCCCGACGGGTGAGATAATCCGCCTCCCAGTTGTCCACTCCCGGAATGAACCCTGCCGACAATATCACCTGGTGGTATTCTGCCCAATTGAGGATTCAAGCTACTTCCCGCATTGCCATGTGGCTTCTCGTTCCTCCTTGGTTGTTGATGTATGCGACTGCCGTCGCGTTGTCTGACTGCACTTGGACAATCTGAGAGGGAAGCATGTGTACTCGTAGTGCATTGTAAATTGCGCAGAGTTCCAGGACCTTTATAGACAGCAATCTGTCGTGATCCGCCCAGAGACCCTGTCGTTGAACCACAGCTCCCCAACCTCTGAGACTCACGTTCGCCGTCAGAATTATTCAATTCCAGACGCCGCCTGCGGTTAAATGGTGTACCTTGAGCCCCAGAGTAGAGACACCCTCGCCCTTGGCGACAACCTCACCCTGTGGGGAATCTGCAGATGCGAGGCCGACCACTGTGCGAGCACATGATGTTGAAATGGACGCGAGTGAAATCTTCCGAACTGAAGCGCTCCGAAAGCCACCACCATTGTTCCTAATAGGCGAATACACAAATGTATCGAGAGTGTGCGTGGCTTGAGCACTAATTGTAACAGATGTGAAGAATCTGTACTTTCTGATGTAGTAGGTAAAGTCTTGATTTACCGTATCGAGAATCATACCTAGGAATTGAAGTCGTTGAGACGGAATTAGATGCGATTTCTTGAAGTTGACACTCCAACCGTGGTGTACGTTAGCAGCGCAAGTTGGAGGAGCATCTGTGGAGACGGAGCTTTTATGAGCAGATCGTCTAAGTACGGAACGATTGTCACTGCCAGGAATCTGAGATGGGCTATCTGCACAGACATCACTTTGGTGAATACCCGAGGCGCTGACGAGAGGCCAAACGGTAGAGCCTGGTAATGGTTGAGGCGTATTGAAAAACGCAAGAACCTCTGATGAGGTGACCAAATCGGAACGTGTAAGTACGCAACCGTGAGATCAAGCGCAATCATGCAATTTTGTGGCTACAAACCTGCAATTACTGACCGCAGAAATTCCATCTTCAATCAGAAGTAAGTGACGTACTGATTGAGACTGTGACGGAGCCCTCCGGCTTCGGTACCCCAAACAGACGGGAATAATAACCCTGACCTTGTTGGTGTACCAGGGCTGGAATTAAAAACTGCTGAATGCAGCAGAGACTGAATGGCAATCTGCCAAAACGCCTTCTTGTCGTCCGACAGAGGCAGGCCTGTCTTGAAAAAGTGCAGTGGCGGGAGACAGCTTTTAACACTAAATTGCGGATACCTCCATCAGTGGATGCCTGGAATCCCTGCAAATGTAACGTCTGAAGGCGCGCTCCCACAATTGGAAATCCGAGATGGCCTGGGAGCCCGCAAGCCACTGGCTTGTTGTGACTTTAGCGCCCTGGCGTTACAAGGCGTGGCTGTTTCTCTACCACAGCCTTGAAAGGACTGAAGTCTAAAGGCTTTGAACGCCGGACCAGAGTATTACCGTCTTGGTACCGGTGGAGGCAATGGCAGGAAACTAAACTTTCTCCCCCCCCCGCCTTGGCCTGAGAAATGCATTTGTCCAATTTAGGACCAAACAACTTCTGTGCCACCGGTCTTTTGACCTCTGACGCCGCTTGCCAAGAACGCAGCTAGAGTACTTGTCGTGCTGTAACAAGCGACGATGAAAAGCGAGAAGCGAGCTAACAGCCGGCAGCCGAAGCTGTACATAGATACTCGGCAGCTTCTCAGATTTGATTAACGATAAGTATAACGTGATCGTCATTGTTCCCATACAAAGAGCGCCTTAGTGACCCAAATCTATCTTACGTCTGAAGGGTCTTTATAAGGTGTGACACAGACGAATCCACCAATGGCGGATTCTCCAATGGAGATGTCACTGTGTGGAAACGGGTAAGTAGAAGGTAGAGAACCGGTTATTCGGTTCTTTCGTGTTTCTACTAACACCTTATTAAGATATCCTAAATAAGAACCCCATGGAGATCTGTCGTTTAGTAAATACGACTTATTATATGTTAGAGGCTCCTTAGTCTCTGTAAACTTCAGAGACTGACGCACTGGTCATTATCAATGTGTCAAAAACTGCACTATCTGACTGCTGGTCTAATGTGCCCTCCTCACCCTTATTTAGCACCGTGAGGTTTGGCATAGAATTGTCAGACTGCAACATAGCAGAAACGGTTAAATTATAAGACCAAGTAAATTAATACCTGTTACCCAAAGTGAAGTTGGACCTTTGCAACGGCTGAGACTCCTCCGTTAGATTTGGCGGTCTCATCCGAGACTCCGATCTTGCCGCTCGTGTCGAGCGGCGGCCACGTAACAGAGGAATGACACCGGGTTCCGGAGTGGAAACCTACAAAACATACTGAACATGTGGTAGATTCATGTACAGACATTGCAGTAAAACTTCATTTTAGCCTTTGCTGGTGCCGTACTCATTACGCAGACAGACAACACAATAAACAAAGACAGACACTTCCACGACTCAGTAAAATCGTTACTAAGGTGTGTAATATATATATATATATATATATATATATATATGGCCGCAGTGCAGTGCACGTGGCCAGTACTATATGAAACCTGATAGGAAATTCCCCCTTACACCCCTGCGCCTCCGGTGGAGTAGAGGAACGGTCTGGAATCATAGGAAAACACAGGAAACATGTTAAAAAAGGCCCACATTCCATGCTTACAGTTAGAATCACAGGGCAGGTTACAATACATGACTCTATAACCTGTACCTGACATTGCCTTTAATATAGGCTTAACAGCCTATTAATATAACCCATGCAGCATAATATAACCCATGCAGCATAATTATACCCCATGCAGCATAATATACCCCATATGTAATATGGCAGGCAGCCATGCAGCCTATGCTTTTCTCTTGCAGCTGCGCTGCCTGTGTGCAGACCTCTCCCCCTCCCCCTGTGCTCCGTGTAGCGCTGTGGGTAGCCGGACCTGTCCGGAGTAAGTGCAGGGAGGCGGGGAGCGCGATAGAAAGAGAGCGGCCGTGGAAGTGTGGCCGACGGGAGTGCACGGAGTGCGGCGGGCCGGCGCGGCTCTTGGCGGCGCTAGGCGGAGCGGGTGTGCACGGAGTGCGGCGGGCGGGAGCGGCTCTTGGCGGCGGGGCTGTGCTGCGGCGGGCGCTGAGACCCGGACAGCGCGGACGGATCGGCTGGGGCGGGCGGCAGGGAGTAGCGGCGGGTGCGGGCGGCGGTTACAACACGGACCCCACACAGCGGGGCGGCAGCGTGCGCTGACCGCCCCGTCCCCCCAGCATACCTTGTCTCCTGTAGGGAGGGCTGCGACGGGGCTTCTTCCTGCAAGCTCCGTCCAGCTCTTGCAGCAGTTCATGGCTGCGACGGGGCTTCTTCCTGTAAGCTCCGTCCAGCTCTTGCAGCAGTTCATGGCTGCGACGGGGCTTCTTCCTGTAAGCTCCGTCCAGCTCTTGCATCAGTTCATGGCTGCAACGGGGCTTCTATCTGTAAGCTCCGTCCAGCTCTTGCAGCAGGTAGTGAGCTGCGTGTGGCTGTGAGGGTGCTCTTTGTGAGGACCGACACGCCATGCGCTGCTCCGTGCAGCGGCACTATCCCGGACCCATGTTTTTAGTAGAAACTGGGAAGGGATGTGTCTTAAGTTGTAAAAATAAAAATAAAAGATTCACTAAGTGTGGGAGCCCCCCACACCAGCCCTGTTGCTCCGACGAGCACAGAAAAAACACTGAGGTACTCTGGGAGTATGGAGGGGAGGAGTGTTACTGAATTTGAATATTCAGTGCCCTGTTCCTGCGGAGGCCGTCCATATCCCAAGAGTACTCCAGTGACCCCTAGTGGATGAAAAAGAAATACATTGTAGCTCCTAAGAAGTATCTCTGAAGAATACTTTCAATTAATAGTAAAACATAAATACAGTAATATCCAAGGAGCTCTATTATTTCCTAATAAAGGTATAACATAATATAAATAAGCTGCAAAAGATAGACAATAAACCATTAACAGTTATTAAAAATCAAATGGTCAAACAAAAGGGTAGATATATCAAAGTTTGGGGAGAGGTAAAGTACCAACCGATCAGCTGCTGACTGCCATGTTACACATTGAGGGGCAGATGTACTAAGCTTGGAGAGTGATAAAAGTGGAGAGATAAAAGTACCAACCAGTCAGCTAACTGCCATTTTATAGGCTGTGTTTGACAAATGTCAGGAGCTGGAGGAGCTTTGATAAATACCCCTGTACAGATGGAGCCTCGCTCATCTAGCTTTCTCTGCTGCACCTAGGCGCACCATGGTTTATTAGCATAAGCCTTTCATCTATTGTTCTCAGCTGTAATACAATACAGAGAGAACAATACAGCAGGGGATTAAGTAATTACAGCGGGGGATTAAGTCCGACTGCCCTGGCTCAGTTAATCCTATTAAAGGGATAGATGAGGAGGGCTCCATCTGTACTTATCTTACTTTCTCTTACGTCCTAGAGGATGCTGGGGTCCACATTAGTACCATGGGGTATAAACGGGTCCACCAGGAGCCATTGGCACTTTAAGAGTTTGAGTGTGTAGGCTGACTCCTCCCTCTATGCCCCTCCTACCAGACTCCGTTTAGAAAATGTGCCCCGGAGGAGCCGGTCACAGCTAGGGGAGCTCTACAGAGATTCTTTAGTAAAAGTTTTTTTTAGAGTTCATTATTTTACAAGGAGGCTAATGGCAACAGCCTGCCTGCTTCATGGGACTAAGAGGGGGGAGTAGTGTCCGCCCTGCGGGGTCTGAGCCACTATCTCCGCTGACAGGACACTGAGCTCCCGAGGGGATCGATCGTTCCCCGACACAGGGGATCGCTCACCCAGCAGCATGCCGCCACCCCCTTACAGAGCCAAAAGATCGGTGGCGAGTGAGTCACCGGCCCCCCTAGCAAAAGGGGGGCCAGTGTGAAGATGGCGGCAACAGGGTATGGAGCGCAGTACTAACTGCGCTCTGCGGCTCAGCGGTACATAGTGCGGCGCTGTGAGGGGCACCCTGAGCCAGCGCCTACACCCTACACTGGTCACACAGCCTGTCGGGGTCCCAGGATCTCTGCCAGCATAATTCCTCAGGCCAGTATAAGCCTATGAAGAGCGGGAAGACAGCGCCATTTTGGGGGCAGAGCTTCTCCTCAGAGCGGACCCAGCAGCGTTCAGCGCCATTTTCCTGCCTGCACAACGCTGTCAGTGAAGAGCAAGTCCCTCCAGAACAACTCCAGCTATCTCTCAAGGTACCAGGGGGTTGTAGAAGGGGGAGGCTGTATACAGGCTGTGTAACCTATTAAGGTGCACAGTCAGCGCTGGTTGGGGTCTCCCTTTACCTAAAAAGCGCTGTGTGTGGGTCGGCTCCAATCTCTGTGTCTCTCTTGCCATTCTTGGGGGTGAAACTCAGTCTGCCCTCCCATGTATGTGTGTGGAGTGTCTTTGGTCTCCATTAAGCTATGTCCAGGGACTCTGTGTCATATGCTTCAGAGGATATGTCCTCTCAGGATGATCCCATTCCATGTAATCAGGATTGCACTGTATTAGCACAGATACCAGCAAGGGAGCCAGAGTGGTTATCCTCTATCAAATCTATGATTTCTCATATTTCTACTAGGGTTGCACACAGTGAATCTGCAACTCAGGCTTTACAGAACTCTATGGCAGTCTGGCCCAGTTCTGTTACCTCAGGGCCCCCCGCTGTATATTCCCAAAAAGCAAGATGACACGGATACCGATTCTGACACTGAGGACGGTGATGGGGATGTGTTGAGTGGGGCAGCATCTCTTGCAAACGGGGTGCAGTTGATGATGGAGGCCATTAGGGATGTGTTGAATATTACTGACACAACACCTGTGCAGGTTAAGGAGGCTTACTTTACTGAAAATAAGAAAGCCTCGCTAACCTTCCCTGCGTAAAAATAATTAAATGCTATTTTTTAAAAAGCATGGGAAAACCCTGAGAAAAAATTCCAGATCCCTAAAAGGGTCCTGGTGGCGTTTCCATTCCCTGTGGATAGAAAAAAAAAATGGGAAAACCCGCCTATTGTTGACGCATCTGTATTCAGACTCTCAAAAAAGGTGGTTTTACCTGTTCCAGAATCCACCGCCTTGAAAGAGCCGGCTGATCATAAAATTGATAATACGCTCAAATCCATGTACACGGCTTCAGGGGCTATAATTACGTCCCACTATTGCCAGTGCTTGGATTGCCAAAGCTATAGTAAAGTGGTCAGGCACATTACTTGAAGCTTTGGATACTATGAATAAATCTGATGTTGAATTGTTTTGCGTAACATTCAGGATTCGGCAGGAATTCTTGTAGAATCCATGCAAGACCTGGGTTCCATGGCTGCAGGAATTTCTTCCATGTCTGTATCAGCTCGTCGAGGACTGTGGCTGCGACAGTGGTCTGCCGACGCAGAATCCAGGAGAGGTGTGGAGACCCTACCCTACACAGGTCAGGCTCTCTTTGGGAAAGCGTTAGATGCGTGGATCTCCACAGCAACGGCAGGTAAGTCACCTTTTCTTCCGTCAGCTGCACCTGCTATGAAGAAACCTTTTTCTTCAACTGCATCACAGTCCTTTCGGGCTGCCAAGCCACGAAAGGCCAGACTGTCCAACACCTTCTTTAGGGGAGGCCGGCCCAAATCCAAGAAACTGGCTGCGGCTGGTTCACAGGAACAGAAACCTGCTTCAGGTACGCCGAAGTCCTCCGCATGACGGTGGACTGCACGCCCCGGAGGTGGGGCCGGTGGGAGCGAGACTCAGGCTTTTCTGTCACGTCTGGGTGTCATCCGGCCTGGATCCCTGGGTGCAAGATATCGTGTCCCAGGGGTACAGGCTGGAATTTCAAGATCTCCCTCCTGGCAGACAGGGCTGTTCTGCAGGCAGCCGTCCAGAAGTTGGTGGAGGCACAGGTTATTGTACCGGTCCCTCCTCATTTGCAAAACAAAGGTTACTATTCGAACCTTTTCGTGGTACCGAAACCGGATGGTTCGGTCAGGCCCATTCTGAACCTAAAGTCGCTAAATCCCTTTCTGAAGGAGTTCAAATTCAAAATGGAGTCTCTAAGGGCGGTGATATCAAGTCAGGAAGAGGGGGAATTCCTGGTATCCCTGGATATCAAGGATGCGTACCTCCACATTCCGATTTGGCCGCCGCATCAGGCTTATCTCCGATTCGCACTGTTGGACTGTCATTCTCAGTTCCAGGCTCTGCCATTTGGCTTCTCCACAGCACCGAGGGTTTTCACCAAGGTGATGGCGGAAATGATGGTTCTCCTTCTCAGGCAGGGGGTGAACATAATTCATATCTGGACGATCAGCTGATAAAAGGCACCGTCCAAGGAGAAGCTGTTACAGTCCATCCTTCTCACGACCCACCTGCTCAGGGAACACGGTTGGATCCTGAATCTTCCAAAATCAAATTTGGAACCAAACAGGAGGTTGTCCTTTCTGGGAATGATAGTCGACACGGACGTGCAGAGGGTGTTTCTTCAAGAGTAAAAAGCGTTGGTGATACAAACAATGGTCCGGGAGGTCCTGAAGCCAACCCGGGTGTCGGTTCATCAGTGCATTCGCCTTCTGGGAAAGATGGTGGCCTCTTACGAGGCTCTACAATATGGGAGGTTTCATGCTCGTTCCTTCCTACTGGATCTCCTGGACAAGTGGTCAGGATTCCATCTACATATGCACCAGAGGATACGTCTGTCACCAAAGGCCAGGATTTTACTCCTCTGGTAGTTGCAACTACCTCACCTTCTGGAGGGCCGCAGGTTCGGTATTCAGGACTGGATCCTTCTAACCACGGATGCAAGTCTCCGAAACTGGGGCGCAGTCACTCAAGGGGAGACCTTCCAAGGAAGGTGGTCAAGTCTGGAAGCCGGCCTGCCGATAAACATTCTAAAACTAAGAGCCGTCTACAACGGTCTTCTCCAAGTGGCCCATCTTCTGAGAAATCGGGCCATTCAAGTGCAGTCGGACAATGTAACGACAGTGGCTTACATCAACCGACAGGGTGGAACGAAGAGCAGAGCTGCAATGTCAGAGGTAACAAGAATCATTCTCTGGGCAGAAAAACACGTGTTGGCGCTGTCAGCAATGTTCATTCCGGGAGTAGACAACTGGGAAGCGGACTTCCTCAGCAGAAACGATCTCCATCCAAGAGAGTGTGGGGACTCCATCCGGAAGTGTTCACTGAGATAACAGATCTTTGGGGTGTACCTCAAATCGACATGATGGCCTCTCGTCTCAACAAGATGCTTCTGCGATATTGTTCCAGGTCGAGGGACCCGCACGCCCTGGTGACTCCGTGGGTTTTCCAGTCGGTGTACGTGTTTCCACCACTCCCACTCATTCCAAGAGTGCTAAAGCTCATAAGGAGAACAAGGGTTCAAGCGATCCTCATTGCTCCAGACTGGCCAAGAAGGTCTTGGTACGCGGATTTTCTGGATCTACTGCTAGAAGAGCTGAGGCCTCTTCCTTTTCAGGAGGACCTGCTGCAGCAGGGGCCGTTTGCCTATCAAGACTTACCGCGCCTGCGTTTGACGGCATGGAGGCTGAATGCCAGATAGGTTATTCCTACCCTGATACAGGCTAGGAAAGGAGTTATGTCTAAACATTACCATCGTATTTGGAAAAAATATGTATCTTGGTGTGAGTCCAAGAAGCTTCCTACGGTGGAGTTTCAACTGGGACGTTTTCTCCTCTTCCTGCAAGCAGGTGTGGATATGGGCCTGAGGTTGGGATCCATAAAAGGTCCAAATTTCAACCCTATCCATTTTCTTCCAGAAACAGTTGGCTGCCCTCCCTGAGATTCAGACTTTTTTGAAGGGAGTTCTGCACATCCAACCTCCCTTTGTGCCGCCTACGGTGCCCTGGGATCTTAACGTGGTATTGCAGTTCCTCCAGTCGGACTGGTTTGAGCCTCTACAGGAGGTTGAGGTCAAGTTTCTAACGTGGAAGGCTGTCACTTTGTTGGCCTTAGCTTCTGCTAGACGTGTGTCGGAGTTGGGGGCTTTGTCTTGTAAGAGCCCCTACTTGATCTTCCATGAAGATAGAGCTGAGCTCCGAACACGTCAGCAGTTCCTTCCGAAGGTTGTGTCGGCATTTCATACCAACCAACCTATTGTGGTGCCAGTTGCTACTGACTCCTCAATTTCATCTAAGTCCTTGGCTGCTGTAACGGCTCTGAAAATCTGTGAGAGAAGGACTGCTCATCACAGGAAATCGGACTCTGTTCTACGGCAGGCTTGCCGTGTCCTACGTTTGTTAAGGCCCACTCTACTCGTAAGGTTGGTTTTTCCTGGGCGGCTGCCCGGGGTGTCTCGGCTTTACAACTCTGCCGAGCGGCTACTTGGTCGGGGTCGAACACGTTCGCAAGGTTCTACAAGTTCGATACTTTGGCCGCTGAGGATCTTCAGTTTGATCACTCAGTTCTGTAGGAGCCTCCGCGCTCTCCCTCCCGTTCTGGGAGCTTTGGTACATCCCCATGGTACTAATGTGGACCCCAGCATCCTCTAGGACGTAAGAGAAAAATAAGATTTTACTTACCGATAAATCTATTTCTCGTAGTCCGTAGTGGATGCTGGGACTCCGTAAGGACCATGGGGAATAGCGGCTCCGCAGGAGACAGGGCACAAAATAAAAGCTTAAGGATCAGGTGGTGTGCACTGGCTCCTCCCCCTATGACCCTCCTCCAAGCCTCAGTTAGGATACTGTGCCCGGACGAGCGTACATAATAAGGAAGGATATTGAATCCCGGGTAAGACTCATACCAGCCACACCAATCACACCGTACAACTTGTGATCTGAACCCAGTTAACAGTATGATAAACGCAAAGGAGCCCCTGAAAAGATGGCTCACAACAATAATAACCCGAATCTTTGTAACAATAACTATATACAAGTATTGCAGACAATCCGCACTAGGGATGGGCGCCCAGCATCCACTACGGACTACGAGAAATAGATTTATCGGTAAGTAAAATCTTATTTTCTCTGACGTCCTAGTGGATTGCTGGGACTCCGTAAGGACCATGGGGATTATACCAAAGCTCCCAAACGGGCGGGAGAGTGCGGATGACTCTGCAGCACCGAATGAGAGAACTCCAGGTCCTCCTCAGCCAGGGTATCAAATTTGTAGAATTTAGCAAACGTGTTTGCCCCTGACCAAGTAGCTGCTCGGCAAAGTTGTAAAGCCGAGACCCCTCGGGCAGCCGCCCAAGATGAGCCCACTTTCCTTGTGGAATGGGCTTTTACTGATTTTGGCTGTGGCAATCCTGCCACAGAATGTGCAAGCTGAATTGTACTACAAATCCAACGAGCAATCGTCTGCTTAGAAGCAGGAGCACCCAGCTTGTTGGGTGCATACAGGATAAACAGCGAGTCAGATTTTCTGACTCCAGCCGTCCTGGAAACATATATTTTCAAGGCCCTGACAACGTCAAGCAACTTAGAGTCCTCTAAGTCCCTGGTAGCCGCAGGTACCACAATAGGTTGGTTCATGTGAAATGCAGAAACCACCTTAGGTAGAAATTGAGGACGAGTCCTCAATTCCGCCCTGTCAGAATGAAAAATTAAGTAAGGGCTTTTATATGATAAAGCCGCCAATTCTGACACACGCCTGGCTGAAGCCAAGGCTAACAGCATCGACACCTTCCATGTGAGATATTTTAAGTCCACAGTGGAAAGTGGTTCAAACCAATGTGACTTTAGAAAACTCAACACCACATTGAGATCCAAAGGTGCCACTGGAGGCACAAAAGGAGGCTGTATGTGCAGCACCCCTTTTACAAATGTCTGAACTTCAGGTACTGAAGCCAGTTCTTTCTGGAAGAAAATCGACAAAGCCGAAATTTGAACCTTAATGGACCCTAATTTTAGGCCCATAGACAGTCCTGTTTGCAGGAAATGAAGGAAACGACCCAGTTGAAATTCCTCTGTAGGGGCCTTCTTGGCCTCACACCACGCAACATATTTACGCCAAATGCGGTGATAATGTTTTGCGGTTACGTCCTTCCTGGCTTTGACCAGAGTAGGGATGACTTCTTCTGGAATGCCTTTTTCCCTCAGGATCCGGCGTTCAACCGCCATGCCGTCAAACGCAGCCGCGGTAAGTCCTGGAACAGACAAGGCCCCTGCAGTAGCAGGTCCTTTCTTAGAGGTAGAGGCCACGGTTCGTCCGTGAGCATCTCTTGAAGTTCCGGGTACCAAGTCCGTCTTGGCCAATCCGGAACCACGAGTATAGTTCTTACTCCTCTCCTTCTTATGATTCTCAGTACTTTTGGTATGAGAGGCAGAGGAGGGAACACATACACTGACTGGTACACCCACGGCGTTACCAGAGCGTCCACTGCTATTGCCTGAGGGTCCCTTGACCTGGCGCAATATCTGTCCAGTTTTTTGTTTAGACGTGACGCCATCATGTCCACCTTTGGTTTTTCCCAACGGTTTACAATCAGGTGGAAGACTTCTGGGTGAAGTCCCCACTCTCCCGGGTGAAGGTCGTGTCTGCTGAGGAAGTCTGCTTCCCAGTTGTCCACTCCCGGAATGAATACTGCTGACAGTGCTATCACATGATTTTCCGCCCAGCGAAGAATCCTTGCAGCTTCTGCCATTGCCCTCCTGCTTCTCGTGCCGCCCTGTCTGTTTACGTGGGCGACTGACGTGATGTTGTCCGATTGGATCAACACCGCCTGACCCTGAAGCAGAGGTTTTGCTTGACTTAGGGCATTGTAAATGGCCCTTAGTTCCAGAATGTTTATATGAAGAGACGTTTCCAAGCTTGACCACAGGCCCTGGAAATTCCTTCCCTGTGTGACTGCTCCCCAGCCTCTCAGGCTGGCATCCGTGGTTACCAGGATCCAATCCTGAATGCCAAATCTGCGGCCCTCTAGTAGATGAGCACTCTGCAGCCACCACAGGAGAGACACCCTTGTCCTTGGCGACAGGGTTATCCGCTGATGCATCTGCAGATGCGATCCGGACCATTTGTCCAGTAGATCCCACTGAAATGTTCTTGCATGGAATCTTCCGAATGGAATCGCTTCGTAAGAAGCCACCATTTTCCCCAGGACCCTCGTGCACTGATGCACTGAGACCTGTCCTGGTTTTAGGAGGTTCCTGACTAGCTCGGATAACTCCCTGGCCTTCTCCTCCGGGAGAAACACCTTCTTCTGGACTGTGTCCAGAATCATTCCTAGGAACAGTAGACGTGTCGTTGGAATCAGCTGCGATTTTGGAATATTTAGAATCCACCCATGCTGACGTAACACTACCTGAGATAGTGCTACTCCGACTTCTAACTGTTCCCTGGATCTTGCCCTTATCAGGAGATCGTCCAAGTAAGGGATAATTAAAATGCCTTTTCTTCGTAGAAGAATCATCATTTCGGCCATTACCTTGGTAAAGACCCGAGGTGCCGTGGACAATCCAAACGGCAGCGTCTGAAACTGATAATGACAGTTTTGTACTACAAACCTGAGGTACCCTTGGTGAGAAGGGTATATCGGGACGTGGAGATAAGCATCTTTGATGTCCAGAGACACCATATAGTCCCCTTCTTCCAGGTTTGCTATCACTGCTCTGAGTGACTCCATCTTGAATTTGAACCTTTTTATGTAAGTGTTCAAGGATTTCAGATTTAAAATTGGTCTCAAGGAGCCGTCCGGCTTCGGTACCACAAACAGCGTGGAATAATACCCCTTTCCTTGTTGCAGGAGGGGTACCTTGATTATCACCTGCTGGGAATACAGCTTGTGAATGGCTTCCAAAACTGCCTCCCTGTCGGAGGGAGACTTTGGTAAAGCAGACTTCAGGAAACGACGAGGGGGAAACGCCTCGAATTCCAGTTTGTACCCCTGCGATACTACCTGTAGAATCCAGGGATCCACTTGCGAGTGAGCCCACTGCGCGTTGAAATTCTTGAGACGGGCCCCCACCATATCCGAGTCTGCTTGTAAAGCCCCAGCGTCATGCTGAAGACTTGGCAGAAGCAGGGGAGGGCTTCTGCTCCTGTGAAGCGGCTGCATGGTGCAGTCTTTTTCCTCTTCCTCTGCCCCGGGGCAGAAAAGAGTGGCCTTTTGCTCGCTTGTACTTATGGGAACGAAAGGACTGAGTTTGAAAAGACGGTGTCTTTTTCTGCTGATGTGGAGTGACCTGGGGTAAAAAGGTGGATTTTCCAGCCGTTGCCGTGGCCACCAGGTCCGATAGACCAGCCCCAAATAACTCCTCCCCTTTATACGGCAATACTTCCATGTGCCGTTTGGAATCCGCATCCCCTGACCACTGTCGCGTCCATAACGCTCTTCTAGCAGAGATGGACATAGCACTTACTCTTGATGCCAGGGTGCAAATATCCCTCTGTGCATCACGCATATATAGTAATGCATCCTTTAAATGTTCTATAGTTAACAAAATATTGTCCCTATCCAGGGTATCAATATTCTCGGTCAGGGACTCCGACCATGCGACTCCAGCACTGCACATCCAGGCTGAGGCGATTGCTGGTCGCAGTATAACACCAGTATGTGTGTATATACTTTTTAGGATATTTTCCAGCCTTCTATCAGCTGGTTCTTTTAGGGTAGCCGTATCAGGAGATGGTAACGCTACTTGTTTTGATAAACGTGTGAGCGCCTTATCTACCCTAGGGGGTGTTTCCCAACGCGCCCTAACCTCTGGCGGGAAAGGATATAATGCTAATAATTTTTTAGAAATTAGCTGTTTTTTATCGGGGGAAACCCACGCTTTTTCACACACCTCATTTATTTCCTCTGACTCAGGAAAAAAATAAGAATTTACTTACCGATAATTCTATTTCTCGGAGTCCGTAGTGGATGCTGGGGTTCCTGAAAGGACCATGGGGAATAGCGGCTCCGCAGGAGACAGGGCACAAAAGTAAAGCTTTCCGATCAGGTGGTGTGCACTGGCTCCTCCCCCTATGACCCTCCTCCAAGCCAGTTAGGTACTGTGCCCGGACGAGCGTACACAATAAGGGAGGAATTTTGAATCCCGGGTAAGACTCATACCAGCCACACCAATCACACCGTACAACTTGTGATCTAAACCCAGTTAACAGTATGATAACAGCGGAGCCTCTGAAAAGATGGCTCACAACAAAAATAACCCGATTTTTGTAACTATGTACAAGTATTGCAGATAATCCGCACTTGGGATGGGCGCCCAGCATCCACTACGGACTCCGAGAAATAGAATTATCGGTAAGTAAATTCTTATTTTCTCTATCGTCCTAGTGGATGCTGGGGTTCCTGAAAGGACCATGGGGATTATACCAAAGCTCCCAAACGGGCGGGAGAGTGCGGATGACTCTGCAGCACCGAATGAGAGAACTCCAGGTCCTCCTTAGCCAGGGTATCAAATTTGTAGAATTTAGCAAACGTGTTTGCCCCTGACCAAGTAGCTGCTCGGCAAAGTTGTAAAGCCGAGACCCCTCGGGCAGCCGCCCAAGATGAGCCCACCTTCCTTGTGGAATGGGCATTTACATATTTTGGCTGTGGCAGGCCTGCCACAGAATGTGCAAGCTGAATTGTATTACACATCCAACTAGCAATAGTCTGCTTAGAAGCAAGAGCACCCAGTTTGTTGGGTGCATACAGGATAACAGCAAGTCAGTTTTCCTGACTCCAGCCGTCCTGGAACACATTTTCAGGGCCCTGACAACATCCGGCAACTTGGAGTCCTCCAAGTCCCTAGTAGGTGCAAGGCACCACAATAAGCTGGTTCAGGTGAAACACTGACACCACCTTAGGGAGAGAACTGGGGACGAGTCCGCAGCTCTGCCCTGTCCGAATGGACAAACAGATATGGGCTTTTTTGAGAAAAAACCACCAATTTGACACTCGCCTGGTCCAGGCCAGGGCCAAGAGCATGGTCACTTTTCATGTGAGATGCTTCAAATCCACAGATTTGACTGGTTTTAAACCAATGTGATTTGAGGAATCCCAGAACTACGTTGAGATCCCTCAGTGCCACTGGAGGCACAAAAGGGGGTTGTATATGCAATACTCCCTTGACAAACTTCTGGACTTCAGGAACTGAAGCCAATTCTTTCTGGAAGAAAATCGACAGGGCCGAAATTTGAACCTTAATGGACCCCAATTTGAGGCCCATAGACACTCCTGTTTGCAGGAAATGCAGGAAACGACCGAGTTGAAATTTCTTTGTGGGGCCTTCCTGGCCTCACACCACGCCATATTTTCGCCACATGTGGTGATAATGTTGTGCGGTCACCTCCTTTCTGGCTTTGACCAGGGTAGGAATGACCTCTTCCGGAATGCCTTTTTCCCTTAGGATCCGGCTTTCCACCGCCATGCCGACAAACGCAGCTGCGGTAAGTCTTGGAACAGACATGGTACTTGCTGAAGCAAGTCCCTTCTTAGCGGCAGAGGCCATAAGACCTCTGTAAGCATCTCTTGAAGTTCCGGGTACCAAGTCCTTCTTGGCCAATCCGGAGCCATGAGTATAGTTCTTACTCCTCTACGTCTTATAATTCTCAGCACCTTAGGTATGAGAAGCAGAGGAGGGAACACATACACCGACTGGTACACCCACGGTGTTACCAGAACGTCCACAGCTATTGCCTGAGGGTCTCTTGACCTGGCGCAATACCTGTCCCGTTTTTTGTTCAGACGGGACGCCATCATGTCCACCTTTGGTATTTCCCAACGGTTTACAATCATGTGGAAAAAACTTCCCGATGAAGTTTCCACTCTCCCGGGTGGAGGTCGTGCCTGCTGAGGAAGTCTGCTTCCCAGTTTCCATTCCCGGGATGAAACACTGCTGACAGTGCTATCACATGATTTTCCGCCCAGCGAAAAGTCCTTGCAGTTTTTGCCATTGCCCTCCTGCTTCTTGTGTCGCCCTGTCTGTTTACGTGGGCGACTGCCGTGATGTTTTTCCCACTGGATCAATACCGGCTGACCTTGAAGCAGAGGTCTTGCTAAGCTTAGAGCATTATAAATTTACCCTTAGCTCCAGTATATTTATGTGGAGAAAAGTCTCCAGACTTGATCACACTCCCTGGAAATTTTTTCCTTGTGTGACTGCTCCCCAGCCTCTCGGGCTGGGCTCCGTGGTCACCAGCATCCAATCCTGAATGCCGAATCTGCGGCCCTCTAGAAGATGAGCACTCTATAACCACCACAGGAGAGACACCCTTGTCCTTGGATATAGGGTTATCCGCTGATGCATCTGAAGATGCGATACGGACCATTTGTCCAGCAGATCCCACTGAAAAGTTCTTGCGTGAAATCTGTCGAATGGAATTGCTTCGTAGGAAGCCACCATTTTTACCAGGACCCTTGTGCAATGATGCACTGTTTTTAGGAGGTTCCTGACTAGCTCGGATAGCTCCCTGGCTTTCTCTTCCGGGAGAAACACCTTTTTCTGGACTGTGTCCAGAATCATCCCTAGGCACAGCAGACGTGTCGTCGGAATCAGCTGCGATTTTGGAATATTTAGAATCCACCCGTGCTGTTGTAGCAGTATCCGAGATAGTGCTACTCCGACCTCCAACTGTTCCCTGGACTATGCCCTTATCAGGAGATCGTCCAAGTAAGGGATAATTAAGACGCCTTTTCTTCGAAGAAGAATCATCATTTCGGCCATTACCTTGGTAAAGACCCGGGGTGCCGTGGACAATCCAAACGGCAGCGTCTGAAACAGATAGTGACAGTTCTGCACCACGAACCTGAGGTACCCTTAGTGAGAAGGGCAAATTTGGGACATAGAGGTAAGCATCCCTGATGTCCCGGGACACTATATAGTCCCCTTCTTCCTGGTTCGTTATCACTGCTCTGAGTGACTCCATCTTGATTTGAACCTTTGTAAGTGTTCAAAAAATTTTTTAGAATAAGTCTCACCTAGCCTTCTGGCTTCAGTACCACAATATAGTGTGGAATAATACCCCTTTCTTGTAGTAGGAGGGGTAATTTAATTATCACCTGCTGGGAATACAGCTTGTGAATTTTTTTCCCATACTGCCTCCTTGTCGGAGGGAGACCTTGGTAAAGCAGACTTCAGGAGCCTGCGAAGGGGAAACGTCTCGACATTCCAATCTGTACCCCTGGGATACTACTTGTAGGATCCAGGGGTCCTGTACGGTCTCAGCGCCATGCTGAGAACTTGTCAGAAGCGGTGGAACGCTTCTGTTCCTGGGAATGGGCTGCCTGCTGCAGTCTTCTTCCCTTTCCTCTATCCCTGGGCAGATATGATCTTATAGGGACGAAAGGATTGAGGCTGAAAAGACGGTGTCTTTTTCTGCAGAGATGTGACTTAGGGTAAAAACGGTGGATTTTCCAGCAGTTGCCGTGGCCACCAGGTCCGATGGACCGACCCCAAATAACTCCTCTTCCTATATACGGCAATACACCTTTGTGCCGTTTGGAATCTGCATCACCTGACCACTGTCGTGTCCATAAACATCTTCTGGCAGATATGGACATCGCACTTACTCTTGATGCCAGAGTGCAAATATCCCTCTGTGCATCTCGCATATATAGAAATGCATCCTTTAAATGCTCTATAGTCAATAAAATACTGTCCCTGTCAAGGGTATCAATATTTTTAGTCAGGGAATCCGACCAAGCCACCCCAGCTCTGCACATCCAGGCTGAGGCGATCGCTGGTCGCAGTATAACACCAGTATGTGTGTATATACTTTTTATGATATTTTCCAGCCTCCCGTCAGCTGGTCCTTGAGGACGGCCCTATCTATAGACGGTACCGCCACTTGTTTTGATAAGCGTGTGAGCGCCTTATCCACCCTAAGGGGTGTTTCCCAACGCGCCCTAACTTCTGGCGGGAAAGGGTATACCGCCCATAATTTTCTATCGGGGGGAACCCACGCATCATCACACACTTTATTTAATTTATCTGATTCAGGAAAAACTATGGTAGTTTTTTCACATCCCACATAATACCCTCTTTTGTGGTACTTGTAGTATCAGAAATATGTAACACCTCCTTCATTGCCTTTAACGTGTGGCCCTAATAAGGAATACGTTTGTTTATTCACCGTCGACACTGGATTCAGTGTCCCTGTCTGTGTCTGTGTCGACCGACTAAAGTAAACGGGCGTTTTAAAACCCCTGACGGTGTTTTTGAGACGTCTGGACCGGTACTAATTGTTTGTCGGCCGTCTCATGTCGTCAACCGACCTTGCAGCGTGTTGACATTATCACGTAATTCCCTAAATAAGCCATCCATTCCGGTGTCGACTCCCTAGAGAGTGACATCACCATTACAGGCAATTGCTCCGCCTCCTCACCAACATCGTCCTCCTACATGTCGACACACACGTACCGACACACAGCACACACACAGGGAATGCTCTGATAGAGGACAGGACCCACTAGCCCTTTGGAGAGACAGAGGGAGAGTTTGCCAGCACACACCAAAAACGCTATAATTATATAGGGACAACCTTATATAAGTGTTTCTCCCTAATAGCATCATTATATAGATATTTATATCGCCAATTAGTGCCCCCCCTCTCTGTTTAAACCCTGTTTCTGTAGTGCAGTGCAGGGGAGAGCCTGGGAGCCTTCTCTCCAGCCTTTCTGTGAGAGAAAATGGCGCTGTGTGCTGAGGAGATAGGCCCCGCCCCTTTTCCGGCGGCCTCGTCTCCCGCTCTTTAGTGAAGTTTGGCAGGGGTTAAATATCTCCATATAGCCTCTGGGGGCTATATGTGAGGTATTTTTAGCCAGTATATAGGTTTACATTTGCCTCCCAGGGCGCCCCCCCCCCCCAGCGCCCTGCACCCTCAGTGACTGCGTGTGAAGTGTGCTGAGAGGAAAATGGCGCACAGCTGCAGTGCTGTGCGCTACCTTTAGAAGACTGCAAGGGTCTTCAGCCGCCGATTCTGGACCTCTTCTTACTTCAGCATCTGCAAGGGGGCCGGCGGCGCGGCTCCGGTGACCATCCAGGCTGTACCTGTGATCGTCCCTCTGGAGCTAATGTCCAGTAGCCAAGAAGCCAATCCATCCTGCACGCAGGTGAGTTCACTTCTTCTCCCCTCTGTCCCTCGTTGCAGTGATCCTGTTGCCAGCAGGACTCACTGTAAAATAAAAAACCTAAGCTAAACTTTCTCTAAGCAGCTCTTTAGGAGAGCCACCTAGATTGCACCCTTCTCGGCCGGGCACAAAAATCTAACTGGCTTGGAGGAGGGTCATAGGGGGAGGAGCCAGTGCACACCACCTGATCGGAAAGCTTTACTTTTGTGCCCTGTCTCCTGCGGAGCCGCTATTCCCCATGGTCCTTTCAGGAACCCCAGCATCCACTAGGACGATAGAGAAATATTGGTAGTTTTTTCTCACCCCACATAATACCCTTCTTTGTGGTACTTGTAGTGTCAGAAAGGTTCAATGCCTCTTTCATTGCCGTGATCATGTAACGTGTGGCCCTACTGGACATTACGTTTGTCTCGTCACCGTCGACACTAGACTCAGTATCTGTGTCAGGGTCTGTGTCGACCCACTGAGGTAACGGGCGTTTTAGCGCCCCTGACGGTGTCTGAGACGCCTGGACAGGCACTAATTGATTTGCCGGCTGTCTCATGTCGTCAACAGTTTTTTGCAAATTGCTGACATTATCACTTAATTGTTTAAATACAATCATCCAGTCAGGTGTCGACTCCCTAGGGGGTGACATCACCAACACAGGCAACTGCTCCGCCTCCACATCATTTTCCTCCTCATACATGTCGACACACGCGTACCGACACACAGCACACACACCGGGAATGCTCTGATAGAGGACAGGACCCCACTTAGCCCTTTGGAGAGACAGAGGGAGAGTCTGCCAGCACACACCCAGCGCTATATATATATATACAGGGATAACCTTATATAAGTGTTATTCCCTTATAGCTGCTGTTATTATCGTTATTTGCTGCCAAAAATGCCCCCCCTTCTCTTTTTTACCCTGATTCTGAAGCAGGACTGCAGGGGAGAGTCAGGGAGCCGTCCTTCCAGCGGAGCTGTGAGGGAAAATGGCGCTTGTGTGCTGAGGAGATAGGCTCCGCCCCTTCACGACGTCCTTATCTCCCGCTTTTTTGTGTAAAATGGCAGGGGATTAAAATACATCCATATAGCCCAGGAGCTATATGTGATGTATTCTGTTTTGCCACCTAAGGTATTCTGTTATATTGCGTCTCAGGGCGCTCCCCCCCCAGCGCCCTGCACCCTCAGTGACCGGAGTGTGAAGTGTGCTGAGAGCAATGGCGCACAGCTGCGGTGCTGTGCGCTACCTTAGTCTGAAGACAGGATGTCTTCTGCCGCCGATTTCACCGGACCTCTTCGTCTCTTCTGGCTCTGTAAGGGGGACGGCGGCGCGGCTCCGGTGACCCATCCAGGCTGAACCTGTGATCGTCCCTCTGGAGCTAGTGTCCAGTAGCCTAAGAAACCCGATCCACTCTGCACTCAGGTGAGTCCGTTTCTTTTCCCCTTAGTCCCACGATGCAGTGAGCCTGTTGCCAGCAGGACTCACTGAAAATAAAAAAACCTAACTAAACTTTTATTCTAAGCAGCTCAGGAGAGCCACCTAGATTGCACCCTTCTCGGCCGGGCACAAAAATCTAACTGAGGCTTGGAGGAGGGTCATAGGGGGAGGAGCCAGTGCACACCACCTGATCCTTAAGCTTTTATTTTGTGCCCTGTCTCCTGCGGAGCCGCTATTCCCCATGGTCCTTACGGAGTCCCAGCATCCACTAGGACGTCAGAGAAATAGGATTTTGGTTACCTACCGGTAAATCCTTTTCTCGTAGTCCATAGAGGATGCTGGGCGCCCGCCCAGCGCTTCGTTTTCCTGCTATTGTTATTTGGTTCAGTACAACTTCGTTTTAGTTGAGTACTACATTGTTACTTGGTAAGTAATGTTTCAGCGGTTGCTGCGTTTCAAGCTAGTTAGCTTGATGTGCCTTGTATGTGTGAGCCACTATCTGTGTAAAATCCTTCTCTCGAAGATGTCCGTCTCCTCGAGCAAAGTTTCTAGACTGAGCCTGGTAGGAGGGGCATAGAGGGAGAAGCCAGCCCACACTCTCAAACTCTTAAAGTGCCAATGGCTCCTGGTGGACCCGTCTATACCCCATGGTACTAATGTGGACCCCAGCATCCTCTACGGACTACGAGAAAAGGATTTACTTTATTAGTCACTGTACTTCAAGGCAAACATAATCCATGGAAAACCACAAGAACATTGCTGCTATGGAGTGATACACAGGAAGGTGCTGGTACCTTGGGAGGGGATAGTGTCTTCCGAGCAGCACGGTGTTGTAGTCTGGGTGCTGTAACCACTAGAACATTGTAGGGAGTCTCTGCTGCTCCGCTGCGTGTCCAGCTGTAGGCCCCTGCTCAGCGCTAGGGCCAGCTCATCGCAGTTCTCCGGCTCCTCTCCTTGCTGCTAGAAGGAACACAAATAAGAGAAGACAAGGTTACCACAGAACACTCTTGGCATTATGGGGGAGGTGTGTCCAACCTTCCAAAGAGGTCAACTGGAGGAATTGCCCATATCAGCCAATCAGATTCCTGTTAGCATTTATCTAGTAGATTCTATAAAACGATAGCTAGAAGCGGATTGGTTGCTATGAACTTCAGCACCTGTCCTCTTTGGAAGGTTTGATACAATTCCCCCCATGTCAAAATTACAGCACAGGTGGTCACGTCCAGGTCTAGATCATAAAACAAGTCTTCTGCTTGCCCACCAAATTCTACTCTATTCACATATAATATTAACTCCAACAGTCACCCAAGAGCACCCGGAAACAGCTGTATCAAAGGGTTAATCTGCCCAGACCATCTCTAAATTTATGCAGACACACAAAAGAGTTGTAGGGGTAAGATACAGGAAAAGCCCCCATAAAACCCTTCGACAAACGTTCAACAGAGCACACACACAATACGCTGTAGCCGCGTGTTAGCAGCTGTAGTGAGACCTGTCCCGCCACATCACTCTTTACCCTGGATGATGCCGGTACACGTGAGATCCGGGGCGATAGAGGCTCCTCAGTCTGCCCTGGAGTCGCAAATTGGGCTCCTCCAGAAGGATCGGCTTCGCGTTTGCGCCTCTGAAGTGTGTTCACCGTAGGCTGGTCGTATGGACCTGGCTTAGCCCAGTCCTGAATGAAAGGTTATAAAATGCTGTACACAGATGTAAAGGACTTGGTGGGGGGGTGACGTCTCAAATCTTCTAAAAGGGACATGTGGAGAAACTGCCCATAGCAACCAATGAATTCCAGCTACCATAGCACAGAACGTACTTGATAAGGGATAGTTAGAACTGCATTGATTGCTACTTCTCCACTTGTCCGCTTTAGAAGGCTTGATACATACCCCCCTTGGTCTTTTCAAGGAAACTTGGGTTAATTGCGGCTATTGCAAACAAGACGACTGACCGCGAGCACAGCCAGGAAGGACAGACAGGGCTGGAGTTACCACGAGGAATAGTAAATCTCTAACCTAACAGGTTACAGTTCAGCAAAGATGGGCAAACTGCAGAAAGTAATGAGGGTATATGGGGTTACATGATCAAACCGAGGAGGGGGCTGAATTACTTTATAGGGAAAACTAGCTATGCGCTCTGAAAGCATCGGCTCAACAATTAATGTATTGGGGGTGTGGCTAGTGGATAAGGCGGGGCTTAAAGAGGCAGAGGTTGTGTGCCTACAGGATCCATTGGTGCAAGTCCAGCCCTGCTGACAGCGGATAGAGGTATTAATTAGCACAGAGTCTATGTAGATCATCTAGCGTTACAAGAATGTATTTGTGCATATTCTCATAACATTGTGGTTAGTATTCACCCAAACACAGCGCATCTTTTCCAAAGTTCAGGAATGTTAAACATAATGGGAAGATTTTTTTTTTTCCTATGATGCCCGCTAAGTAACGCCCTTATCCAGCCGATCTCAGGAGAGAGACGAGAAGAACTGCCCTTTGTCTACTCTATAGACTTCTCCAACAACAGGTGGCAGGTTACAGTCACCTCTATATAACAATGTCATTTTTATATTCAATATTTGGTAATGACCATTGCAGCACAGGGGCCATAAGTTCACTCTGTATGAAGCTTGCATGTTCTCAGTGTTTGTGGGGGTCTTCTCCTGAGTGCTCCAGTTTGCGCGCACAGTCCGAAGATACACTGGGAAATTCTTAGGAAGGGCTGTCAAATGTTCTGCAAAACGCGTTGGTTTTACAGAGATGTAAAACCAATGCGTTTTGCAGAGCGTTTGACCGCCCTTCATACGAAATGCCCAGTGTATCTTAGGACTGCGCATGTGAACTGTCCACCCAGCTCATATCAATGCACGCATCTGAACTTCACGCTCCGAGATGCTTCCACAAACTAGAAGCGCCCTAGATGTGGGACAAGCCCCGGCAGAACAACTGGGAAACAATGTGAACGTTACAATCCATCCATCCTTTTCAATATAATAACTCCTGCATTTCTGCTCATTTATGACCGATTCATGAGAGCGAGGGGACAGTGGCACTGCTTTGCAACATATGTCATTTATGTGTGAGTGACGCGTTTCACTGCATTGCTCAGCTGGCACCTAGAAAGGGGCTTCTGCGCCGAAGTGCAACATGAACCTGCCCCCAAGAACAACACTTATGAGCTGGTGCAAAACATCGGTTTGGCTGAAATCTGGACACTCTTACGCTGTGCCACGGCCATTCGGCACTTCATAAATATCCTCCAAAGGTCAGTAATTGTCTAGTGTGTGTGTGCGCGCGTGCTAGGCAGTTTATATTGTGACCTACACTCGCCAAGATCAAAGGGATTGCTATGTGTTGAACTACTGACAGGACCAAAAGTTGCTTCTTTTAAGCATAGTATAAAAACTATATACATACTAAGCTAAATATGAATGAAAAAAAGAAAATAAGTTACAACAAAGTATAATAAAACAAGATCAAGATCAAAAACCACCCAAAAGTCAGCGAACAGCTCACTGCACAACCCCCACTCACATAAGAGTGCACTTGCCTAAAAATGGGTCATAGTTTCACATCTGAGAATATACTGTACGACTGCACCAATACCTGGTTTGTGAGGTGAGTGATTATTGGCCAGTGTTACAGAGATTAAATAGTAGAAATAAAAAGACAAAGTGGATCTATTTGGGCGCACCCTGCAGCTGAAAAATATGTTGCTCTGGAGGTACCACCAACCTCTATTGTAGACAGAAATGGATACAGAAAATGGGCAAACACAACATCAAGCGCTGGGAGATAAAATTCAAACCTTCCCTTATGAATATGAAGAGAAAGGTTTCAATGGAAGGTGTTTTTCCTCTACTTCTTAAAGTGGAGACTCCAATCCTCCATTCACATCAGGAATCATGACATGTAAGAGAATACAATACAATGGTGTAGTATGTCTTCACTGGATCACACTTCACCCCAGTGGTGCTGATTAAATAGACAATGGGTGTTGAGCCTCCACCAAATCTTCAGGAAATTTAATAAAGAACAAAGAGCGTACCCAGACTCACAATAGAAATGGATGTTGTAAACATATAAAGGTATCTTTGTGTAAATATAGAGTCAGAAAAGACCGTCTAAAGGGCGTACCCCAACTCACAGTGACTAGGGGTGAAAGAAGCCTATAAAGGTTTCTTTTAGTAGGTACTTCGAATCACAGCGTACCCCAACTCACAGTTTAACAGATGTTCGTAATCATATCACGGTCTCCTTCACTCTCCAGATAGCCAGATAGAAAAATTGATGCAAAAAAGGATTTATTCCATAAAATGGTTCATAAAATATTCCCACAGGAATAAGCAAATGACAAATGATAAAACTTATTTTAAAAAGGAGCAAGGATGAACGATCACACCACCTGGCTTGGACACCTGGTGTATATCACCTGAGCATGCAGATTCCGGAATTCTTATCGGTGCATCCAGGGTCCAAAATCCGGGTGGGGAGATGGTGCATCAATGATGAAAAAAACGCTCCTGTCTGCTTCCTGCATTGATGCACCATCTCCCCACCCGGATTTTGAACCATTTTATGGAATAAATCCTTTTTTGCATCGATTTTTCTGTCTGGCTATCTGGAGAGTGAAGGAAACCGTGATATGATTACGAACATCTGTTAAACTGTGAGTTGGGGTACGCTGTGATTCGAAGTACCTACTAAAAGAAACCTTTATAGGCTTCATTCACCCCTAGTCACTGTGAGTTGGGGTACGCCCTTTAGACGGTCTTTTCTGACTCTATATTTACACAAAGATACCCTTATATGTTTACAACATCCATTTCTATTGTGAGTCTGGGTACGCTCTTTGTTCTTTATTAAATTTCCTGAAGATTTGGTGGAGGCTCAACACCTATTGTCTATTTAATCAGCACCACTGGGGTGAAGTGTGATCCAGTGAAGACATACTACACCATTGTATTGTATTCTCTTACATGTCATGATTCCTGATGTGAATGGAGGATTGGAGTCTCCACCTTAAGAAGTAGAGGAAAAACACCTTCCATTGAAACCTTTCTCTTCATATTCATAAGGAGAGATTAAATAGTATTTGTAAATCCTTTATTTCAGCCATTAAGCACTGGAGTAATGAGTTATCACTATTCTAAAACAGGATTTGTAACATTAACAGATTTTGAGCTGTAGGCGGTGATGTCATAATACTCAGATGTGATCATTGCAATCCAGAAAACATGTCTTGCAAAGTGAACTATTGGAATAAATTTAAAAAATTAAATAAAAAAGTATTAGAATGAGAGACACCAAAATATGTGTTCGATGGGGGTTGTGCAGGATTGAGATTTACAGGATTCACAGAGGCTCCCAGAATGTCTGAAAGGAAGAACACCCAAGCAGGTTAGTCATTGGCTGGAGCCAGAGAAGAGGAAATGAAGTGTAAGGCCGCAGCTTGCATCACATAAACACGAACCTTCCAGCTGAGGATCTTAGATGATGGTAACATGCCCGGCCCAATGGTGTAATAGTTGCGGCTTTCTGAGCTACAGCGTGTCCAGGGACGGGAGGCTGGGAGCGGGAAATGGGTGAAAGGACCTGATGCAGTCAGGTCATGGGACACGCTATAGTGATAAAACCCATTAGATAACTGGAGACAAACAACATGGAGGGAAAGGAAACAAAAACGGGGGGAAAAGGAAATCAATATAATGGCAAATGAGGGAAACTTGATTAAAGTGCACCAGCTGCCTACGCATAGCAGAGTGAAGGCCGCCATTTTGTGAGGTGATGCAATATTTAATTAATTCAATAGGTGGCTTTTTGCATCAGGCTTCAACCTGAGTCGATTAACAGGCTGCATTCTTATTAAATTGGTTTCAGCACAAAATGGCCGCCTCCACAGTAGCAGGTGATGGGTCCACTTTAAAAAGTAAGCAAAATAAACAGGGATAATATGAAAATGGCAATGGATAATATGGTAAAACAACACCACAAAATGAAGCTGAATTCAGGGAGAAGTCACACGGTGACACGAATCTCTACATAAATGCATTTTCCAGGGGGTCTTCCGTTGGCAAAATGTCTGTGTTGGTGGGGGACTCATGCTCATTCCCAAGGAGAAGGGTCACCTTGATCTCAGTCAGAGGAAGCAGGGGAAATTGAATGGGCTGAGAACAATCCTGTGACTGTGGTTGCCATGGTAATCACATGACACTTGAGAATCCATAAATAATTTCCAGTAAATCATGATATAGCAGGTTTAAAGTAAAAACAATGACTCTATAGCATGCTTTTGTGGGCATTATGGACACTCATCAATATTCCAGTAAGCCCATAAGCTCCCGGCAATTACTGGCCTTTGCTTGCAGTCCTGGTTAGCAATCAGTTGCTGACCACTAATGCAGACTTCACCCAACAGCTTTTGATTTCAGTTCTGTCCTTTATTACTTCTGACTTATTGTTCCTCTATTGCAGAGGTATTTAACATACCTCCAACTCCAGCTGCGGTGGAACTACCAGGATACATCCCAACATACCCTGACACAGTTTTGCTGCTACGGCATGCTAAAACTGTGGCAGGGCATGCTGGGAGGTGTAGTTCCACAGCTGTTGGGGGGCCGCATTCGTTGGCCCCTGCTCTATTGTTACCTTGGTAACCCTTTCAAGCTTGAAGGGCAGATCTCAGAACTAGAGGCCAGCAATAGGGTTCCTCCATCAGGCTATACCCTTACTCTTCTGAATCAGGAGCAGTTTGTAAATCAGGTGCAAAACCTTTTCACGGCTACCGGTTCTGTCCAAATATACAGCAGCCTACAGTAGAGAACTAAAGCTATATACAGTAGTGACGCATGGGGGGATGGGGGGGGGTTTCACTTGGTGGCAAGGTTCTGTTGGAACCTCATGCACCAATGCAACGTAGATTACCCATAGAAAAAACCTTTGAAAGGTCATTCTCCCATAATTACAAATTCATGTAAATTGTTAGTTTAATATCTCCAATTGCCTTAAAAATGTGGAAATAACGACAATATGAAACTTGCAGAACACTAAAGTACGGACCGAGAGGTAAATGCAAGTCAGATTTGCAGACGTATGTTGCGTGTTTTCGCATTGTGCAAGTACGGGCATCTCCACTGAAGGGGGGTAACTGCGTGGTTAGGGGTCTTAGGCATGTAGGCAAATGTCAGTGAGAGGGTATTGGTGGAATCGCAGGATGGTCAGAGCTGTGCACAAATGTAATCTCCCCTGTTTTCAGGCACATATTTTGCACCAAGGACAGAGCTGGTGCAAGAGCGGACCGAAAGAGGTCAGCTGTGACACCAAGCGTACGGCTAGTCGCCTGCATATGGGCGTCACACACTGTGAGAGCAATTACATTCGGCTCTGGATCCGCCCCTAAGCCTCATACAGGAGTCACTCAGAAATAGCTTTAAAATAACTACAGGTATTAAGCCTTGGAGAGAGAGATAGTTGTGAAAGCTAAAGTACTAACCAGTATCTAATTGTCATTTTTCAAAATGACAGTTAGAAGCTGATTGGTCGTTACTTTCTCTCCATGTCTTGATACATCTCCCCCTAATGAGATGAAAAGACTGGGATATAACAATCAGTGACATTCTGTAATAATACAAAAATACACTGGAACAATGATTATATACAACTTGTAAGCTGCTGGGGATGTCACTGCATCCCCCAATGACCCCATATCTCTTACATAGGCTGTAATGAATCAGACAAGTTCTTAAACACCTGGCTTTTACAAGAATGATATTTAGCAGAAGTTATTGTTATCATTCAAACTAGTTCCCTTGGGCAGAAAGTGGAGATGGAACACAGGCTGTATCACAGTAACGTCAGGAATCCACAGAAACGGGGGGACACGTTTACAAGATGCCGTGAGAATCATTGTGAACACTCACTGGAGCCATAAGCGGCAGAGTAGCCGTTGCAGCAGTCTGCAACGACAACTCATCTTGCCCCATCTCGCTTAGGATTCCCAGTTATTCGCACACCGAACCTCCAGGGCTGCGAATGAAAATCTCTGAGCCCGTAGCTACTGCAAGTGCAGCAAATAGATGACGTTACAAGCTCTGGCTTGCAGGGTGAGTCTAATTGAATCAGCCCCTTTGAGCGATGGCTACAATCATTTGGATGCTGATGATTACACATTTAGTACAACATAGATGTAAACAACAACAACTATAATCGTCAATAGTAACGCCGGCAGATAAACACAAGCACCCCCACAGCATGTTCACCTTGTCAGTCGAGGCCCACGCTCCCATTGTGGAACCAGAGCTCACGGAAGTAGGCGAACTGCACTCACTGACTGACTGGCAGGTCTCGGACGCTTCTGACGAGGCTGAGCTGGACGAATTCTGCATGGGGGGGGATGAGGTAAAGAGTCATGAGAAAATGAGGCAAAAGAATGGGACGTGAGAGAGAGAGAAGAAAAATAGCATTTTAGTAAAAGGGGCCTTTACAGCAAGGCGGCGGCCATGTTGTTTACAAAGACATAACACACAAAGGATTGTAGTAGAATGGGGTGTAAACTTTATTTTGCTGACAAAAGTAACAAAGCGGAGCAGAATGAAATGATCATTGATTAAAAATGATATTATAAATATAGCTAGTGGATCAGCTGAGATGTAATATTATTGGTGGATTTTAACATGAACCACTTGCACCATTTGGTTCTAACAGATGGAAGCACGCACACGTCTGTCTGTCTTGCACGATGGACAAATATTAGAAACGATATATGCATATGCTGAACACAGACTAAGGGGCTCATTTATCAACTAGTGATAAAACTTGTTGCGCATGATAAATGGTGCTCCAGCCAATCAGCCTGTCATGTGTTCGGCTCCTGTCATGTGTTTGAAAACTGACAGTTGGGAGCTGATTGGCTGGAGAACCATTTATCATACGCAACAAGTTTTATCATTCACAACGAGTTTTATCACTCGTTGATAAATGGCCCCCTTAATTTAGAGAAACGTCTGAATCTCAATACCCCTCACCCAACCCCGTGGGGGGACATCCGTACGATTTGTAGATCTCCTCACAAGAGCACGGGTTAATGAATCAATTTGGTTGGGATCAGTACAAAATTTACCTCTGCTCCTGGTAGGAACATGCACCTCAGGTGTATATACTGGGAGACCGGAATATAAATAATAATTACAATACTGGGGAACTTGCAGGTGCGCTAATAAAACAGTGTCATTGTGGCCCACGCAAAAATGTAGTTTCTCCTCTAAGCAAGCATCTCCCAGAATTCTGTGCATTATCTTACAGTCTCCGCTTGTCCATCATCTCAGCCATTGCAGGTATGGATAAGTACCAGCTGTGGATAATGTGGATAAAACAGAGGACTTTGTGGCGGAGTTGCCATAATCTATTGTGAAAACATTGCCCATGGTGAACGCGGCATGAAAATGGCAGCTGCTTGAACAGGTGCCATGATTATCGAATTTGGGGTAACAGAAGCAGGGGTTGCAGAGGTGGAGTCACTGGTTACAATTCATATGGGGGCAGATTGCAATAGGACCTGTCCTGTCAGACACTGCTTCCAGTGAACATACCAAGCACCGTTACTACCCAATAAGCCTGACTGGTCCAGAAAAGATGGCAGCACCCGCTTCTGTTCATGTGTATAGTAGGGTAAAAGTAGGCGTCTCTAGAGACTTCTACCGGGAAAGGGGCTGGGTTAGGCAAGAAACTCCCTTTTGAGTGACCCCTGAAATGAAAGGATATGAAAGGCTGGCTCCTACCTGGTTGACGGCTTCAGGCGGCATGGGGGACGGAGACTTTGACTGAAAGGCATCCTGGGAAATGAAGCCGGAATCATGTGAAGAGACGCTGGACAGCCTCATTGGCGCCTGCTGAGGCAGATTGGAGCTGCGATAGCGATAGTGTGAAGTGGGTGAGTGTGAGTGGGAGCCACTCGATCTGGAGTCACTACTGTTAACGCTGTTCAAACTGCTGTGTAAGACAAAAGGGAGGGGGAGAGGAAAAGACAAGAGGGGGCGGCAAAAGTTGGGGGAAAGGGGGTGAGGGATTGAAAAAAGAAAGAAAATAAAAGTAAGGGGGGGAGAGAGGGGGAGGAAAAAACCAAGCACCAAATTATAACTCCACAAATTTCCAGCGGGCAGCATGAGCCACAATTCAGACAGACTACAAACGCATGTGGGCTGCAGTATCCCCGGCCCGGCAGAGGGGGGATCTGTGATTACTGCTTACGAGCACTCGTCATCTGCACACAGGGAAAGCAGCCATTCTGTGGCCATGGGAATGCAGGAACCAACGATATCACAGGTGATGAGAGGCGATGGACGGCCATACTAGGGCATTCCTTTCCTAATACAGAACTTTGCCCCCGCCTACCGTAATACAATTGTACATGCAGCCACATTTAGAGGGGCCACTGTTAGCTAATATGTCCTTCATTATGGTATTTTGGCTTCTTCTAAGCCATGGAGTCAGGGGGTGGTACCGTAAAGTCTTTTGAGTAAAATCTGATGGGTGTTTGTACTTCAATGATGGAACTGTATGAATATCATATGAAAACTACAAAACAGGTTAGAACAAGTAGGGTCCCTTGGGGGGCTTCCTATTTGTTGCCATAATTAACCTCTCTCTACTCCCTCAAGCCCACTGCCTGGACCGCCAGCCCTCCTCACCTGCTTGATTTGCATCCTCTGTCCACTCTCCCTCTGTTCACCTCCCACTGTTTCCCCCACTCCCCTAAGACTGTAAACCAGGCCTATAAGCTAGCTGTTGGTAAACTATACATCCCAGCATGCCCTGCCACAGTTTTAGCATTACCTAGTAGCAAAACTGTGTCAGGGCATGCTGGGACTTGTAGTTTTGCAACAGCTGAAGAGCCACAGATTGGTCAGGGCTGCTGTAAGCTCTCACATGCAGGGCCCTGCACCTTTTTGGCTCTCACCCTGCACTATATTGTCTCCATGCACTCTACCCACAGTAGCCCTGACACGGTCTGTCCCCCACTGTCTGATTTTGTTATGTTCTGTCACTCAGATGTATTGAAGTCTACACTTGTACTGTCTCTTTGAGTAGATTTTATAGTAACATAGTAACTAAGGTTGAAAAAAGACAATTGTCCATCGAGTTCAACCTATTTGTGGTCTCCTATGTAGTCTTATTATAGAACTAGTTATTTTTATGTTAGGACTAGTTATATTAACTATAATGCGTGCCTACGCACCATAACCCTTAATATCTTTATCCAATAGGAATTTATCTAACCCATTCTTAAAGGTGTTGACTGAGTCCGCCATTACTACTCTCTCAGGCAGAGAATTCCAAACACGTATTGTCCTTACTGTGAAAAAACATTTTCGCCTCAATGTGCGGAAACTCCTCTCCTCTAACCTAAGCGAGTGACCACGTGTCCTCTGTGCTGATCTTATAGAAAACAGGTCCCTCCCAAGCTCTGTGTATTGACCCCTTATATATTTGTAGATGTTGATCATGTCCCCTCTAAGTCTCCTCTTTTCCAATGTAAACATACCTAGCCTTGCAAGCCTTTCCTCGTATTCCAGCGTCTCCGTGCCCTTGATTAGTTTGGTCGCCCGCCTCTGAACCTTTTCTAGCTCCAAGATATCCTTTTGTAATTATGGTTTTATTGTAAATTTTATGGACACTTTGTGGCGCCATATACATGAACCTTATTAATAACGAGTTTTATGGTAAGAACTTACCCTTGTTAAATCTCTTTCTGCGAGGTACACTGGGCTCCACAAGTCTGGACAATGGGATGTAGAGTAGGATCTTGATCCGAGGCACCAACAGGCTCAAAGCTTTGACCCTCTTTCCAAGATGCATAGCGCCGTCTCCTATATCACCCCGCCTCCCAGCACAGGAGCTCAGTTTAGTTAAATAGCCCAATGCAGTAGCAGGAAAAGAGACGACAACGGTTAGTAGCCACATACACCTTACTCTCACGACAAGAGAAGTGTCAGCGGCTAATGCCATATCAACCCAAAGAAGCTAAGTGCGTCAGGGTGGGCGCCTTGTGGAGCCCAGTGTACCTCGCAGAAAGAGTTTTAACAAGGGTAAGTTCTTACCATAAAACTCGTTTTCTGCTGCGGGGTACACTGGGCTCCACAAGTCTGGACAATGGGGATGTCCTAAAGCAGTTCCTTATGGGAGGGGACGCACTGTAGCGGGCACAAGAACCCGGCGTCCAAAGGAAGCATCCTGGGAAGCGGCAGTATCGAAGGCATAGAACCTTATGAACGTGTTTCCGGAGGACCACGTAGCCGCCTTGCACAATTAATCAAGGGTCGTATCACGTTGGGCCGCCCAAGAAGGTCCAACAGACCGAGTAGAATGGGCCGTAATGTGAACAGGAGCTGACAGACCAGCCTTCACATAAGCATGCGCAATCACCATTCTGATCCACCTGGCCAGGGTCTGCTTGTGAGCAGGCCAGCTACGTTTGTGAAATCCAAACAAAACAAAGAGAGAATCAGACTTTCGAATAGAAGCAGTTCTCTTCACATAGATACGGAGAGCCCGTACCACATCCAAAGACCGCTCTTTGGGAGACAAATCAGGAGAGACAAAAGCTGGAACCACAATCTCCTGATTAAGGTGGAACGAAGAAACCACCTTAGGCAAATATCCGGGACGAGTCCTAAGAACCGCCCGGTCACGGTGAAAAATCAGATATGGGGAACTACAAGACAAGGCACCCAAATCCGACACTCTTCTACCAGAGGCAATAACCAAGAGAAACAGCACCTTAAGGGAAAGCCACTTAAGGTCAGCTGAACCAAGAGGTTCAAATGGAGACTCTTGTAACGCTTCCAAAACCACCGACAAGTCCCAAGGAGCCACAGGCTGGACATAGGGAGGTTGGATACGCAACACACCCTGAGTGAAAGTATGAACATCAGGTAAAGTCGCAATTTTTCTCTGAAACCACACAGACAAGGCAGAAATATGAACCTTGAGGGAGGCCAGACGCAGGCCTAAATCTAGGCCCTGCTGTAGAAAAGCCAAAAGTTTGGCTGTACTAAACTTGGAAGCGTCATAATGGTTAGATGCGCACCAAAGTAGGAATGCCAGACCCGATGGTAAATCCGAGCAGAGGCCGGTTTCCGGGACCGCAACATAGTTTTAGTGACCTCTTCAGAAAAACCCTTTGCTCTTAAGACAGAAGCTTCAAGAGCCACGCCGTCAAAGACAGCCGGGCTAGGTCCTGAACGAGGAGGTCTGGGCGTTGTGGAAGTAGAAGTGGACGCTCTGACGATAGGCCTTGCAGGTCTGAGAACCAGTGCCGTCTGGGCCACGCCGGAGCTATGAGAAGCAGATTTCCTTTTTCTTGCTTGAACTTCAGAATTACCCTGGGCAGGAGTGACACCGGAGGGAACACGTACGGCAGCCGAAACCTCCACGGCACTGCCAGCGCATCCACGAATGCTTGAGGATCCCTTGTTCTTGCTCTGAAGACCAGAACCTTGTGATTGTGTCGAGACGCCATCAGATCCACATCTGGAAGACCCCACCTTTCCACGAGGAGTTGAAACACTTCTGGATGGAGGCCCCACTCGCCGGCATGCACGTCCTGACGACTGAGAAAGTCCGCTTCCCAATTCAGGACTCCCAGAATGAATATTGCCGGTAGATGGCGTTCTGCCCAACGTAGAATCCGTGAGGCTTCCTTCATTGCCAAACGGCTTCGAGTGACGCCTTGATGATTTATGTAAGCCACTGTGGTGGCGCTGTCCGACTGTACTTGAACAGGACGGTTCTGAATCAATTGCTGGGCTAGGTTCAACGCATTGAAGATCGCCCGCAATTCCAGAATGTTGATCGAGAGGAGAGATTCCTCCCAGGTCCACCGACCCTGCAAGGAGTGCTGCTCCAGCACCGCGCCCCAACCTCTTAGACTGGCATCTGTCGTCAACAGGACCGAGTTGGATATCCAGAAGGGACGGCCTCTGCACAATTGTCGGTCCTGGAGCCACCAGAGCAGCGACAGACGGACCTCCGGAGTCAAAGAGATCATTTGAGACCTGATCCGGTGAGGAAAGCCGTCCCACTTGGCTAGAATCAGCTTCTGGAGGGGCGAGAATGGAATTGAGCATAATCCACCATGTCGAATGCTGATACCATGAGACCAAGCACCTGCATTGCCGAATGTATCGACACTTGCGGACGAGAAAGGAAGCAACGAATCCTGTCCTGAAGTTTCAGGACTTTCTCCTGAGACAAGAACAACCGCTGGTTGTGAGTGTCCAACAGCGCTCCCAGATGCACCATGCTCTGAGCAGGGACCAGGGAGGATTTCTTCCAGTTGATGAGCCACCCGTGGGCTTGTAGAAACCGGACCGTCATATCCAGATGACGCAGGAGAAGATCTGGGGAATTTGCCAGGATTAACAAGTCGTCCAGATACGGCAGTATCCTGACCCCTTGACGGCGGAGTACCACCGTCATCACCGCCATAACTTTGGTGAAGACTCGCGGAGCCGTTGTTAAACCAAAGGGTAATGCCCGAAACTGGTAATGGAGGTTGGCAATAGCGAACCTCAGGTATTGTTGATGTAACACTGCTATAGGAATATGCAGGTAAGCATCCTGTATGTCCAGGGAGACCATGTAGTCCCCAGATTCCAAGGCCAGAACTATAGAGCAAAGGGTTTACATACGGAACTTGGAAACCTTCACAAACTTGTTCAGTGCCTTGAGGTTGAGAATAGGCCGGGAGGACCCATTCGGTTTCGGGACTAGAAACAGCGGAGAATAGTACCCCCGGCCCCTCTGAGCAAGAGGCACCTGTACTACAACTCCTGTATCCAGGAGGGTCTGTATCACCGAATGCAGAGTGTTTGCCTTTGTCTGGTCCGACGGGACGTCTGTCTGGCAAAATCGATGAGGGGGTCGGTTTTTGAAGGCTATGGCGTAACCTCGAGTGACGACTTCCCGTACCCAGGCATCTGAAGTGGTCTTCAACCATTCCTGGGTATACCCTAGAAGCCGGCCCCTCATGCGGCAGGCTTATCGGTCTTGGAAGCTGGCTGACGGGCAGCCCAGGCTCTTTTGGGCTTCGGCTTACCAGGTTTGGAAGTGCGGGCCTGCTTATGGTACGCCTGACCTTTTGCTTTACCTGAAGGACGAAAGGGGCGAAAGGACGTGCCTTTGGCCTTCGACACAGAAGGAGCTGTATTAGGCAGACACTATCTTATTTAAGTCCTCCCCAAACAGAATATCCCCCTTGAAAGGGAGTACCTCCAGGGTTTTTCTAGAGTCCAGATCCACAGACCAGGATCTCAGCCACAATATCCTGCGAGCCAGGACTGACGTAGTAGAGGCCTTGGCTGCTAGGATACCAGCATCAGAAGCAGCCTCTTTAATATAGCGAGAAGCTGTGACAATATATGACAAGCATTGTCTAGCATGGTCAGAGGAGATTTCAGCTTCTAACTCCAAGGCCCATGCTTCAATAGCCTCTGCCATGCAGCTGCAATAGTGAGCCTTTGTGCAGCACCCGTGAGGGTGTAAATCGCTTTTAGACAACCCTCGACACGTTTATCCGTAGGCTCTTTTAGAGACGTGACGGTAGTTACAGGTAGAGCTGAGGAAACCACCATCCTAGCCACATGTGAGTCTACTGGAGGAGGCGTTTCCCAAATCTTAGACAGCTCTGGCGCGAGGGGATAGCGAGCCAGCATCTTCTTTTGAGGCACAAACTTCGTACCCGGACTTTGCCAGGGTTCCTGACGTATATCCACTAGGTGGTCAGAGTGAGGTAAAACTTGTTTAATCACCTTCTGACGCTTGAACCCATCTGGTTTCTTAGGAGGAACGGATGGCTCGGGATCATCCGTAATCTGCAGAATTAACTTAATAGCCTCCAAAAGATCAGGAACATCCACATGTGAACTACCCTCCCCATCAGCTGTATCTGAGTCAGAACCTGTGGGGTCAGTGTATGTGCTGTCTTCATCAGACGAGCCGTCAGTGACAGCAGTGGATTGTGAGGAGACGAGCGCTCGCTTAGAGGACCTCTTGGACTTAGGCGAGCGTTGGTCAGACTTTTTAGTAGTCAGGGACTGGTTCAACTTCTTTAATTGAGCAGATAAATCGTCCACCCACGGCGGGTTAGCTGCAGGGACCACATACGGTTGTACCGGCATTGGGGGTCCCATAGGGGGTGTTAGTTTATGAACTAGCGTATGCAGAAGCGTGGAAAAAGCGGCCCATGGATGGTCAGTATGTGCCTCCGTTGCCACAGTCCCACTGGGGGGCAAGGAGCCCCCAGAACCAGAGCCCACAGCTGCTATATTCTCCCCATTATGTGCCTGTGGCTTCAGCAACACCAGCAGTGTGTTCCGCCCCAGAACCGTTACCCTCAGAAGCAGACATGATATAACTTGCAGTATGAGGTAACACAGTACAATTATTAGCAGCACTATATCCCTAAACCCAAACCCCCCTGCGCAGTGTAGTCAGCACCAGCAGAGATAAAGGAGAGATATGGTGACTAAATCACAGAGAAAAATACGTAATACAGTATATCTTTGTGAAAATCCTATATTAAATAACACCTGACGCACCAAGCCCCCTCAGGTTATAGAATATAGGGATAGCAAGTTGAGTGAAAGACACGAGATGGACACCACTCAGCTATCAATGCACACACAGATAGTAACAGTTTGTACAATGCAGAGGTTATTACTGACAATAATACTGCACTGGACTAGCTTACACAGCTATATAACAATAGATATAACAGTACACAGTAAGAAATGGATGTATATCACAGGGTAATTGTACTAGGAAACCCTGACTAAATGCACTCTTTCTTAACTATCACTGTCTAAAAAGGCAGGTAGAATACTTAAGTGTCATGTAAAGTCACAGCGCTGACAACCAGGCGGCTTTACATAGGAGGATTTGACCAAGCAGTCCCAGGAACAGTGAGCTGAGGAGTAATGGCGCCGCAGACACTGACAGGGAGTGAGGAAAAGACAGAGATGCAGCTCCAGGGCGGGAACACTTGCTGGAAATGGCGCCCTGGGGCTGGGGGAGGGGCTTCAGGTCTAAGCCATATCCCCCTTGCTGGCAAAACCACCGGGTACTGTGGGCGATATTAAAATCGGTTTTAAGAGAAAACCTGACCTGCGCCCATGCCCTGGTGATCTAGTGGGATCGCCTGTATGCACAGTGTCCACCGCCAGCGCGCGCGGCCCGCCTCCCACTGACCGCGCCGGATCGCGATAAAGACCAGGTCCCGCAAGCGGGACCCACTTGCCACCTCCCGAAGCGCGGCCACGCGATCTTGGAGAGCCCCAGCCGTGTGTGTCTAACATGAAGAAAACCGGAGCTTCCGCTGTAGGTACCCGGCAACCAGGGCTCGGGAGTGTACAGCGCCGCTGGGGAGAGCTGGAGCTGCAGCAGTGAATGTCACAAGACATTTACCACTGCTGCTGCCCTTGAAGTCTTCACTTTTTACCTCATAAAAAGCTTTTCTCAGGACTGCTTGGAGCAGCCCCTCTGTTATGTGCCTGCTTACTGCAGCACCAACTGACAAACTGAGCTCCTGTGCTGGGAGGCGGGGTGATATAGGAGGCGGCGCTATGCATCTTGGGAAGAAGGTCAAAGCTTTGAGCCTGTTGGTGCCTCGGATCAAGATCCTACTCTACACCCGATTGTCCAGACTTGTGGAGACCAGTGTACCCCGCAGCAGAAAATAATAATAGTACATACACTATAGTATAACCGAGATTCCTGAAACTTTTAAACTTCAACCACCTGGGGGAGCTGTGGTACCATAATACTATCTATTAATGTTGGACGTGAGCATTTGCTCATTGCAATTTGGGATGTCATGTAAAGTTTATTACAGGCCTATTTTTTGCATCATCTGTTTTATTCTACAACCATAAGTGTTTAAGTCCTACTGCGAGAAGAGTAAAATTAAAATAAATAATATTTTTAATAATATTTGTCCAATTAATTCCCTACTGAGTAATGAGACTATTCGTTACTGGTGCAATGGTATACGGCATTCTCACAAATATCCTTTCGGTCCACAGTACAGCGGCCTCTATTGTGTGCAGGCAATAAGCGCGCGGCAGTAATGAAAGTAACCATCAGACAATCCGTAGGATACTGCATGTGCTATGGGTGTGCATTACCGTATAGTTCTTCCCAACAGCTTATCCTGCACAGAGAGCTGCATGTATGTATACGTATGTGCACACAGATATACAGTATATATACACAATCCACACAAAGTCTGCTGGGTCAGGCATGCTCTTGTAGTCGTTGTGGGGACTGGGGATGGAGAAAGAGCAGCACAGGGGAGAGACAGGCAATCTCTACCACATACACAGTAGGGAAGCCCAAACCATTCAATATTCAGGCCATAGACAGCATGCAAGTAAAACTGTTTTATACAGCAAAAACAGTTTGTCTGAGGAATCAATGCAATATATAGGGGGGGGGGGGGGGGGGGCTGTGTAACAAGCAGGTAGGTCCTCCCAGCAGGAGGCTACAACAAGATGGAGGCTGTGGGTTCTCCACAATCTATATGAGTAACTCGCAAAATAACATTTCACCTCATTAAGCAAAGACTTACTGCACCGATATTACACATTTATTTTACTTGGAACAATTGCTTTAGAAACATACACAAGTAACATTTATAGGGGCGGATTCTGAGTCGGATGCAATGTGGTTGTCTAAATAAATATCCAAATGTGGGTTTACTTCTACAAGTCCTCCTGCATCTTCTACTAGATCATGTTCAGTGCTTTTCAGCTGTGTATTTATATCATCGGTTTGTTTCTGCTGTTCTGGGATAACACGCAGCTCTAGAGTGCATTGCACAATTAAACACAATGAGATGCAGAGAGCAGATGTGTGTCGTATCCCAGGGCAACTACAGTGGAAACCTTCGTCATGATCATATAAATGCATATATTTAATACAAGTGGCAAGATGACACAAATACTGTAAGCCAATACGTTAAAGTTACGGGAAGACGGAACCCCTATTTAAGCATTTAGCTTAGTACGTATGAGCAAAATGATAAGTTCTTCTGATATGTATATATAAACCAGGTGCAGGTAACCAGATGTTGCTGGACTACAGATCCCAGAACTCCTGGATAATACTGAAAGATGGACAACTCAAGAGACCTGATGCCAGTAGCTTACCTGCAGACACTGGACTTGCGAGACATAGTGGTACTCGGAGAAGACGGTGGAGTCTGGTAAGACCAAGTGTAGTCTGAGCCTTTTAAATCATGAATCACCTATGGAGAAATGGAGAAATATATTTAATCACAAGTCTACCATCTGATATTCAGAATTACCATTACCTAGATATGCTGTATCCACAACACCTTGTTGAAAGAGAAGTGCTTGACCCACTCTAACTGCCCCGCATCACCAGTGTGCATGTAACAGTGAGTACGGCTGTACCCGTCATCTATCAATAAACCAACACCACTGGTTAAGTAACTGGGCTGTTCATAGTTTGAGTCATCCGCTGGTGTATGCCTATATAACTCCGCAACATCAACACCTGTACACGCATCATTCCCAACAGGAATGGGATAATAAAATACTTCCGCCATATTCACTTACCCCCACCCCCATTACAGACAAGCCCTGCTCACCTGTGTCTACCATGCTCGTATACCCTATGCCCCAAACATCCAGCAATCTAGTTTTTGCTTACATCCCATATACAGTATTTTGCGTCATCCCTCAACCCTGTCTATCCAGTATAATGTGTGTAGTGTCTGCTCTCCTGCAGCCAGTGTATCGCTAGAAGCAGAAGGCATTTTATGAAGCCTGGAAGCGGAAATGGAGAGGCCCCCAAAGTAGAACTGTGTTTCCTCTATTAATTATCTATTGCTAACGTGGCAATAGAAGGACAAGCTCTTTGCAGACATCTTTATTTAGTATATTAGACTGTTACATTTCAAATTGCATGTGTCCTCTTCACCCATCGTGTATACCCAAGATAAGAGGTGGACAACGTGTGGATCACCAGATAGTGTGGGATTACAGGGTGGCGGACATGCTGGGACCTGTAGTTGGAGAGCCACATGCAGGTTTTGATCACTCACAGATGGCTTCAGAACATGTATTCACGCCACCACATTGATCATCCAGCTGTTAAGATACTTACTCTTATGTTTAGCGGCACCTTAGACTGTCCGCACTGTAGCTGGTTTCTATGTCAGACCGCTGGCAAGGGATCTTTGTTTTTTGTTTTTTTATACATTTGTAGGTTTGGGGAACACAGCTACAAATCTGCCGTACAGCACATGATCTGGCAGACCGTTATATGTACTAACCTGTTCACTGGCAGAAGGTAATTTGTGGGGATCCATGGTGAGAGTCTTTAGGTCCTCAGATATTGTTTGTAAGTGTGTGATCTCTCCCAGCATTGAGATCTCCTCCTCCTATTAACAAGAAAACAGTATCCTAAATATTAGGGAATGGACAGACGTGTGCCCGCAAAATCTTAGACATGGATTTTAAAACCCAAAATAAAGCAGGTTTCTTAAAGTAACTCCACTAAGAAAATGATTAAAATCACTAAACTGCGTTCTACAGCTTGATGGAGTAAGTCTTGATACTTGAAATGAGACTTCTGCCTAAAATCAGCCGTTGTAAATGCAGAAACACACCATTGCTACCTTTGACAGACAGGAAGTGAAAAATGGACCTGTCTTCTCAACAACTGTATTTGAACAATAAGTACTCTCCACAGCACATTTCCATGTTGCCAAGGAAGGTTGGCTATTCACAACCTGTCAAATTGTAGCAACAATGTGTTTCTGAAATATCAGGAGTTTATTTCAGGCAAAAGTCAATCAGGAGTATCAGGAGGTTTTGAAGTTCTTGTATCCAGCAAAGCTATCTTAATTAGACAACATTTCTGAGTGGTGGTAGTGAACTACGGCTTCCTGGACAAAACAAAACAACTCAATATAAAATAATGTCAGAACATGAATCTGGCTGTGACAAACAATGCTGTACACTACAATGCATAGGCACGTTCAGTATATACAGCTTTAATAGAAAGCAGGAAGAACTATTGCAAAAGACAAAGGTATACACACAAACGATACTTAATGACTACAGAAAACAGCAATGTATAGTACAGAGACCTGCCGTGTTATGTCTGCAGGACCCAGGTCTGCATGGGGGCTTATACAGATGGAGTGATGGAATAATAGTTGTGCATCTGGACTGGCAGCTGTCATACACTTGAAACATTTATTTTAAATGAAAAAGAATATAGCACCAGAGGCAGCATACACAAAGATCAATGTACGCTTGGTGTGATATTTGTGTGGCTCTTGCACAATTCTTACGAAACTAAAATGCCAACAGTTAGGATTTATAATACATAATGGCCACATAATCACAGTTTATGGGGATTTTTTTCATTACAAAGCAAAGATGAAAAAAATGACATTCTGTTCACACACAGATCATCTAATTAGCACCTTCTGTATATTTTGGAACCACAATTACAGACACTAGTACAGGGATAGATATAGGCAGAGTGCCGGAACAGGAGTAACCTCCTTCGCTATGGCTCGGTAAGTAAGGACGGAAGGGTTTATGGGGCGAATTCAGACCTGATCGCTAGGCTGCATTTTTCGTACAGCCTGCGATCAGGTCTAAACTGCGTATGCACCACAATGCAAAGGCGCGTCGCACGGGTACAAAGCGGATCACCGCTCAGTGATGGCTTTGTGCGAAGAATGCATTCGTAACGAGATTGACAGGAAAAGGGCGTTTGTGGGTGGCAACTGGCCGTTTTCAGAGGGCGGTTGGAAAAACGCAGGCGTGTCCAAGCGTTTGCTGGGAGGGATCCTCACCTGCTAGCAATCAGGTCTGAATTAGGCCCCAAACCAGGGATGGGGAATCTTCGGCCAGCAGGTGTTGTTGAACTACACATCCCAGCATGCCCTGCAACAGTTTTAGCATGGCCAAATAGCAAAACTGTAGCAAGGCATGCTGGTTATGTGTAGTTCAACAACAGCTGGAGGGCCAAAGGTTCCCCCACCACTGGTCTATATGGACAGCCATAGTTCTGAAGCAGATAGGCAGGGTGCTGGAACAGTTTAGAGTAACCTCCTTTGCTATGGCTCGGTAAGTAAGGCTGGAAGGGTCTATAGCAGTGGTAGCCAACCCTGGTACCTCGAGAGCTACCAAGAGTTCACGTTTTCCAGCTCACCTAGCAGGTGCACAGGTGTAGTCATTACTAACTGACACATTTTAAAAGATCCACAGTTGGAGCTAATTACTTCACTTGTGATTCTGTGAGGAGACCTGGAAAATGTGAACTGTTGGTAGCTCTCGAGGTCCAGGGTTGGCTACCCCTGGTCTATACGGACTGAAGCAGAAGTTCTGAAGCAGAAAGGCAGGGTGCTGGAACAGTTTAGAGTAACCTCCTTTGCTATGGCTCGATAAGTAAGGACGGAAGGGTCTTTACAGAAGAACTTCGCTCACTGAGCTTACCAATTACATAAATCCTTGGTGCCATTTTCCATTGAATGGTAATTAGCTGTGGTATGCACATGTGCACTCTGCGCCAAGTGCTCCGAAGTCTACTCAATATGTTGTTGGACAATCTACTTTAATGAGGGAATGAAAGGCCAGGGACTTACTATGACGGGCCGGAGCATGGAGATGAAGGAACAGAAGCGGCTGCGCTCCTCAATCAGGGCTTTCCTCACCGCCTGCTTCTCAGTTTCTTCCAGGAGCAAATACTTGTCATTGACGTCTTGCAGGGCGCTGTCCAGCTGGGGCTGAATGTCTCCTCTCCCTACAGGCGACACGGCCAAGTGACATCGTTATTCAAGCAAAGACGAGTTTATATTATTTTCGGTCTGTATGATAGACAGTACATAGATAGCAGATGACTATAAGGAAATAGGTCGCCAGGGTCAAAAGGTCAACTGTTAAATGGTTGACATGGACTTATTTCGACTGTCAAAAGGGCAGCATGGTCAAAAGGTTGACATAGAAATGGTCAATGCATTGTTTTTCATCATTTTTAGGGTTAGGTTTAGTGTTAGTCACTTGGGGAAGTTTAGGGTTTGGCTGCCAGAGGGGAGGGTTAGGCACTTGGGGGAGGGTTGGGGTTAGGCTGCCAGAGTGGAGGGTTAAGGTTAGGCACTTGGGGGAGGGTTAGGCACTGGGGAGGGTTAGTATTAGGCTGCCAGAGGGGAGGGTTAAGGTTAGGCACTTGGGGGAGGGTTAGGGTTAGTCACTGGGGAGGGTTAGGGTTAGTCACTGGGGAGGGTTAGGGTTAGGCTGCCAGAGTGGAGGGTTAGGGTTAGGCACTTGGGGGAGGGTTACGGTTAGTCACTGGGGAGGGTTAGTGTTAGGCTGCCAGAGGGGAGGGTTAAGGTTAGGCACTTGGGGAGGGTTAGGGTTAGTCACTTGGGGAGGGTTAGGGTTTGGCTGCCAGAGGGGAGGGTTAGGGTTAGGCTGCCAGAGGGGAGGGTTAAGGTTAGGCACTTGGGGAGGGTTAGGGTTAGGCTGCCAGAGGGGAGGGTTAAGGTTAAGCACTTGGGGAGGGTGTCACTGGGAAGGGTTAGTGTTAGGCTGCCAGAGGGGAGGGTTAAGGTTAGGCACTTGGGGAGGGTTAAGGTTAGGCACTTGGGGAGGGTTAAGGTTAGGCACTTGGGGAGGGTTAAGGTTAGGCACTTGGGGAGGGTTAAGGTTAGGCACTTGGGGGAGGGTTAGGCACTGGGGAGGGTTAGTATTAGGCTGCCAGAGTGGAGGGTTAAGGTTATGCACTTGGGGGAGGGTTAGGCACTGGGGAGGGTTAGTATTAGGCTGCCAGAGGGGAGGGTTAAGGTTAGGCACTTGGGGGAGGGTGTCACTGGGAAGGGTTAGTGTTAGGCTGCCAGAGGGGAGGGTTAAGGTTAGGCACTTGGGGAGGGTTAAGGTTAGGCACTTGGGGAGGGTTAAGGTTAGGCACTTGGGGAGGGTTAAGGTTAGGCACTTGGGGAGGGTTAAGGTTAGGCACTTGGGGAGGGTTAGGGTTAGGCTGCCAGAGGGGAGGGTTAAGGTTAAGCACTTGGGGAGGGTGTCACTGGGAAGGGTTAGTGTTAGGCTGCCAGAGGGGAGGGTTAAGGTTAGGCACTTGGGGAGGGTTAAGGTTAGGCACTTGGGGAGGGTTAGGGTTAATCACTGGGGAGGGTTAGTGTTAGGCTGCCAGAGGGGAGGGTTAAGGTTAAGCACTTGGGGAGGGTTAGTCACTGGGGAGGGTTAGTGTTAAGCTGCCAGAGGGGAGGGTTAAGGTTAGGCACTTGGGGAGGGTTAGGGTTAGTCACTGGGGAGGGTTAGTGTTAGGCTGCCAGAGGGGAGGGTTAGTGTTAGGCTGCCAGAGGGGAGGGTTAAGGTTAGGCTGCCAGAGGGGAGGGTTAAGGTTAGGCTGCCAGAGGGGAGGGTTAAGGTTAGGCTGCCAGAGGGGAGGGTTAAGGCTAGGCACTTGGCTGATGGATAGGTGCAGAAGGGAATGATAAAGGTTAGGCAGTAGGTAGAGGATTCGGGTTGGACCTAAGTCTATGTCGACCATTTAACTATCAAAATTTTGAACATGTCGACCACCTGATGTTAATCTATTGGCTATCTATGTACTGTCTATCCTTCAATCCACACCCCTCCACGGCTTGCTAGTCATTTTTGTCACCAGATTGAAAACTGCTGGGAAAATCATATTAAACCATTAATAATAACAATTCCCCAATTAACAGGGTAAACAGAAAAGAATTTCCAGCTACAGTATTTGCCCAGGCGTCAACACGTGTCTGATCCAAAGTTTGCAGGTATATCGACAACACATCTCTGCTGGATCAGTATGGAATACCTACAATCAAAATCCCGACAGTCAAAATACTGACAACAATTGACCGATGGTCAAAATACCGACATCTAAAATGTGGACAGGTCAAAAAGTCGACACACATTTTTCATTGGGTTTTTGGTGTGTATGTCGACATAGATAAGTGTGTCTCATCCCCTCGCATGGCTCGCTGCGCTCCCCATGCTGCGCTCGTCACACTATTATATTCCCCCTCCAGGTTCACTGGGATGGTAAAGTATAAACAAGTCGGTTTCGAAGAAAAAATCATGAAAAACTCATGTCGACTTTTTTGACCTGTCAACATTTTAAATGTCGGTATTTGGACAATCGGACCATAGATTTAGCCGACACCGGGGTGAGGTTAGGCTGCAGGGGGTGGCAGGTTAGGGTTAGGCTGCGGATAAAGGAGGTTAGGTTTAGGCACCAATGGGGGAGGGTTAGGGTTAGGCTGCGGGACAGGGCGGGTTAGGTTTAGGCACCATCGGGGGTAGGTTAGGGTTAGGCACTAATGGGGGAGTGTTAGGGTTAGGCTGCGGGACAGGGCGGATTAGGTTTAGGCACCATCGGGGGAAGGTTAGGGTTAGGCACTAATGGGGGAGTGTTAGGGTTAGGCTGCGGGACAGGGCGGGTTAGGTTTAGGCACCATCGGGGGAAGGTTAGGGTTAGGCACTAATGGGGGAGTGTTAGGGTTAGGCTGCGGGACAGGGCGGGTTAGGTTTAGGCACCACCGGGGGAAGGTTAGGGTTAGGCACTAAGGGGGGAGGGTTAGGAAGCGGGACAGTGCGGGTTAGGTTTAGGCACCACCGGGGGAAGGTTAGGGTTAGGCAGCAAGAGGGTAGGTTAGGGACTAAGGGGGGAGGTTAGGGTTAGGCTGCGGGGCAGGGCGGCACCACCGGGGGAAGGTTAGGGTTAGGCACTAAGAGGGGAGGTTAGGGTTAGGCTGTGGGAAGAGAGGGGGATGGTTAGGGGACAGGGGTTGGATTAGTCAAATCCCCCCTGATCGTACTTGTCACTGTAGTAATTAAATGGAATATGTGGTAACAAAAGCCAAGATGTCCTTACTAGAAAGTACCATGGTAAATAATGGTAGGATTTCATGGTACTTTGGTACTTCCACAGCAGCTGTGGGGCCATGTGTCCAATAACCCTGCTCTAATACCTGTGTGAAAGGATTAGCAGAGTACTTCTCAGAGAGGCTTGTATGCCGGGATGACGGCCCCAGGTACGTAATGATTACTACAGAAACAGGCCGGTGAAAGGACACAGCTCTGTAATCAGCGCACTATAAGGAGGGCTCATTGTTACACATATAATAGTGTACCACTCTGGGGCAAACTGCACGGCTGATATCCGTACAGCTCTTGACGTGATCTGGGATGCAGGAAGCGAACATGGGCTTCCGTCAGAGCGCGCAAGCCCTGGTCGCCATGGAAACTATACAAGAGCTGTAAGGGAGGATAATGATAATGATACGGATAATACTGGATGTGCACCGTCTCAGACTGATAAAGGCACAGAAACGTAACCCCTTCACCACCAGACTCCCAGGGCTTAGCTAGAAGCCAGCCCAGGCACTCTCATTACAGAAAATTAGAGGGGGACATGTACTAAGCCAGGCACGTCCAAACTGCGGCCCTCCAGCTGTTGAGAACTACACATCCCAGCATGCCCTGACACAGCTTTAGCATTCTCCGACAGCAAAACTGTGTCAGGGCATGCTGGGATATGTAGTTTCTCAACAGCTGGAGGGCCGCAGTTTGGACATGCCTGTACTAAGCAGTGATAAAAGTGGAGGTGAGCCAGTGGAGAAGTTGCCCATGGCAACCAATCAGCATTGACGTAACATTTATAATCTGCATACTACTGTATAAAAGTACACAGAGCAGCTGATTGGTTGCCATTGGCAATTTCTCCACTGGCTCACTTCTCTACTTTTATCACTGCTTAGTACATATCCCCATGGAATCAGTACTAAATCCCGCTGGACGGGATCCCGGCGGTCGAAATACCGACGCCGGAATCCAACCACACAATTCCGACAGGGGTGGCGAGCGGAACGCGGCCCCTTGCGGCTTCGCTATGCTCGGCACACTATTATATTCTCCCTCTATGGGTGTCGTGGACACCCACGGAGGGAGAATATGTCGGGATTGTGCTGGTCGGGATTCCGGCGTCTGTATTTCGACCGCCGGGATCCCGTCCAGCGGGATCTTGACCGCCTCCCGTCCCCATAAGCCGCTAGTTTCCCAGTGGATTCTCTGCCGCAATTACACACATTATGTACTAAGAAGGATAAGGTGTCGCAACAACATAAAAAAAAAGCAATTACAGCGGACACGTGATGGAGCTGCACGCGGCTGCGGTGTGGTTGTGCGAAGGCTGGAAGGAGTAAACATAATTAAGCTAACACCTTTTCCAATCTAACTATGGTCCTAATTCACAGTTGATCGCAGCAGCAAATGTGTTAGCAGTTGGGCAAAACCATGTGCACTGCAGGGGGGGGGGGGGGGGGGGGCAGATATAACATGTGCAGAGAGAGTTAGATTTGGGTGTGGTCTGTTCAATCTGAAATCTAAATTGCAGTGTAAAAATAAAGCAGCCAGTATTTACCCTGCACAGAAACAATATAACCCACCCAAATCTAACTCTCTCTGTACATGTTATATCTGCCCCCCCTGCAGTGCACATGGTTTTGCCCAACTGCTAACACATTTGCTGCTGCGATCAGGTCTGAATTACTCCCTATATGTTTGCTACATACAAAAATAAGAATTAATATAAATGTATGTCTCCAGTCTTGGTCGAAAATACACAAACACATATTGCAGATCAAATACAAAAAAATTAAAGATAGGACGGTATGTACAGACACCATATTATTTCGGAACAGCAACTGATGGACAACTATGTAGTTAACTGCAACTGAACTGGTATGGTCTACTACAGGGACAAGCAACGTGTGGCTTTCCGGATGCTGTGGAACTAAACATCCCAGCATGTCCTGACATAGTTTTAGCATGCCTTAACATCAAAACTGTGGCAGGGCATTCTGGGATGTGTAGTTAACAGCAAGAGTGCCATATGTTGCCTGCCCCAGTCTACTATATAGGAAGATTACAGAAGAAATACCCTCCACAAATCAGCTAACAGACTGCCTGAAGGAGAAAGGACTACGGAACACTGGACCGGCCGAATCCCAGGTAAGTGACATTTTCCATATTGAACATACTTCACATAACTGTGCTCCATTAACAGTTATCAGATGGAGCAACAGTGCTTCAGAATGGCTCTGCAACTATATGGAGGAGTCCATTAAGTAACAGGCCAGTAATGGGTGGTTGATATCTTTAAATGAGATGAATGTAAGTCAGCAGTAACCCCTCCAGCACTGCATCCTCTAAGCTGTGTATATTTGCCCGAGTTGCAAGCATCTCTGCAGTCATAAATTATGCAGAACGAGTTGATAAAATGACATCAGCTGGACAAATACATTCTTTTATAAAATAAAAGATTTTAAAATTTCTTAATCACAGCAGAACCCAATGAAGAATAGGCAATATCATAGCTCTTCTACATAACCTACAGTGTGCGGGCACAGAGTCATTAATTTGCCTTTATCAGAAATGAAAAATCAGAAAAACAGTTTGCGCTCATTAGCCAGGAACAGACAGAAATGGAAGGATGGACTCTACAAGATTCCAACCTAACATCATCCAATTACTTCTGCAATGTCAACAGATTTCATTTTCCCCGCGTGGGGTTTCTGGTTTTATTTAGATGTTTACTACAGAGTTAAAAATGACTAAATCCCTTTTTGCTACAAACAAAATATTAGTTTTTTCGCTATTCACTGCACATATGGTGATGTTTATACAAACTGTATTGTCGGCATATTTCCTAAGTCTTTAAAAATCACGATACACGTGTGATTATGGGGTCATTCCGAGTTGATCGCTACGCAGCGAACAACGGCAGCTAGCGATCAGTGAAAAAAATGGCTAATCTGCGCATGCGTATGCACCGGTTCCCGTATGAAAGATGGTGTCTAGTTAGACAGTCAATAGATAGACACCATATGTTAGACCAGGGGTGGCCAACCAGTCAGAGACAAAGAGCCAAAAAATCTTGTTAGGTACGTCAAAGAGCCGACATCAAGGCGAAGGCGCGTGTGCAAAAATGGGGTGTGACCTTGTGCCTGCTAGGCCACACCCCTGGTATAACAGACAATGGAAATGCCAGATCCACATAAAATAAATTTTAAAGCCAGAATCAACATAAAATACATTGAAAAAGACACTTCCACATAAAATAATTAAAAAATCCAGATCCGCATAAAATATAATTTTGTAAATCTAAGGGCAAGATTCATACCATCCCACACCAATCATACCATATAACTTAGAATATACGCAACCAGTTAACAGTATGAACGAAAAAAACAGTATCAGACCGATTCCAACTGTAACATAACCCTTATGTAAGCAACAACTATATACAAGTCTTGCAGATTTAGTCCGCACTGGGACGGGCGGTCAGCATCCTCTACGGACTAGGAGAAAAAGATTTACCGGTAGGTTTAAAATCTTATTTTCTCTTACGTCCTAGAGGATGCTGGGGACTCCGTAAGGACCATGGGGTTTATACCAAAGCTCCAAACCGGGCAGGAGAGTGCGGATGACTCTGCAGCACCGATTGAGCAAACGCGAGGTCCTCATCAGCCAGGGTATCAAACTTGTAGAATTTTGCAAAAGTGTTTAGAAACCCGACCAAGTAGCAGCTCGGCACAACTGCAATGCCGAGACGCCTCGGGCAGCCGCCCAAGAAGAGCCCACCTTCCTAGTGGAATGGGCCTTTACCGAATTTGGTACCGGCAATCCAGCCGTAGAATGAGCCTGCTGAATCGTGTTACAGATCCAGCGAGCAATAGTCTGTTTAGAAGCAGGCGCGCCAATCTTGTTGGCTGCATACAGGACAAACAGAGCCTCTGTTTTCCTAACCCTAGCCGTCCTGGCTACGTAAATTTTTAAGGCACTTACCACATCCAGGGACTTGGAATCCTCCAAGTCACCCGTAGCCACAGGCACCACAATAGGTTGGTTCAAATGAAAAGAAGAGACCACCTTAGGCAGAAATTGAGGACGAGTCCTCAATTCTGCTCTATCCACATGAAAAATCAAGTAGGTGCTCTTGTGAGACAAGGTCACCAACTCCGATACCCGCCGTGCAGATGCCAAGGCTAATAGCATAACCACCTTCCAGGTGAGAAATTTTAATTCCACCGTTTGAAGAGGTTCAAACCAGTGTGATTTAAGGAACTGTAATACCACGTTAAGGGTCCCATGGTGCCACTGGTGGTACAAAAGGAGGCTGGATGTGCAGCACTCCCTTCACGAAGTTTGGACTTCAGGGAGAGAAGCCAATTCCTTTTGAAAAAATATAGATAGGGCCGAAATCTGTACCTTAATGGAGCCTAATTTTAGTCCCATATCCACTCCCGTCTGTAGGAAGTGGAGAAAACGGCCCAGATGGAAACCTTCCGTAGGAGCATTCTTGGTTTCACACCAAGATACATACTTCCTCCAGATACGGTGATAATGCTTCGCCGTTACCTCCTTCCTAGCCTTTATCAGAGTAGGGATAACTTCCTCCGGAATACCTCTCTCTGCTAGGATTCGGTGTTCAATCGCCATGCCGTCAAACGCAACCGCGTTAAGTCTTGGAACATGCAAGGCCCCTGCTGTAACAGGTCCCTCCCTGAGATGAAGAGGCCACGGATCTTCTGTGAGCATTTCCTGAAGATCCGAAAACCAGGCCCTTCGAGACCAATCTGGAACCACGAGTATTGCTTGTACTCTGTTTCGTCTTATGATTCTCAACACTTTTGAGATGAGAGGTAGAGGAGGGAACACATAGACCGACTGAAACACCCATGGTGTCACTAGGGCGTCTACCGCTACTGCCTGAGGGTCCCTTGACCTGGCACAATACCTCCGAAGCTTTTTGTTGAGGCGTGACGCCATCATGTCTATTTGAGGAAGTCCCCAAAGACTTGCTATCTCTGCAAAGACCTCTTGATGAAGTCCCCACTCTCCTGGATGGAGATCGTGTCTGCTGAGGAAGTCTGCTTCCCAGTTGTCCATTCCCGGTATGAAGACTGCTGACAGAACGCTTACGTGATTTTCTGCCCAGCGCAGAATTCTGGTGGCTTCCGCCATTGCCACTCTGCTCCTTGTCCCGCCTTGGCGATTTACATGAGCCACTGCTGTGATGTTGTCTGATTGGATCAGAACCGGTAGGTCACGAAGAAGATACTCCGCTTGTCGTAGGCCGTTGTATATGGCCCTCAATTCCAGTACGTTAATGTGTAGACAAGCCTCCTGGCTTGACCATATCCCCTGAAAATGTTTTCCTTTGTGACTGCTCCCCATCCTCGGAGGCTTGCGTCCGTGGTCACCAGAACCCAGTCTTGAATGCCGAACCTGCGACCCTCTAGAAGGTGAGCACTCTGCCACCACAGGAGAGACACCCTGGCCCTGGGGGACAGGCTTATCTTTTGATGAAGGTGTAGATGGGACCCCGACCATTTGTCGAGAAGGTCCCACTGAAACGTCCTCGCATGGAACCTGCCGAAGGGAATGGCCTTGTAGGCTGCCACCATTTTTCCCAGAACTCGAGTGCATTGATGAACAGACACTCTTTTTGGTTTTAGCAGGTCCCGGACCATGTTCTGGATGTCCTGGGCTTTTTCTATTGGTAGAAAAACCCTTTTTTTTTTCCGTGTCCAGAATCATGCCTAGGAATGATAGTCAAGTCGTTGGAAGCAACTGTGACTTTGGCAGATTGAGAATCCAACCGTGTTGATGTAACACTCTCAGGGAGAGTGACACGCTTTTCAGCAATTGATCCCTTGATCTCGCCTTTATCAGGAGATCGTCCAAGTACGGGATAATTGTAACACCCTGCTTGCGCAGGAGCGCCATCATTTCCGCCATTACCTTGTTGAAAATCCTCGGGGCCGTGGAAAGCCCAAACGACAACGTCTGAAACTGGCAATGACAGTCCTGTACCACGAAACGCAGGTATTCTTGATGAAGAGGAAATATGGGGACATGAAGGTAGGCATCCTTCACGTCCAGCGACACCATAAAATCCCCTGCTTCCAGACTGGATATCAAAGTCCGGAGTGATTCCATCTTGAATTTGAACTTTTTCAAGTATAGGTTTAGCGATTTTAGATTCAAAATTGGTCTGACCGAACCATCTGGCTTCGGGACCACAAACATTGTTGAATAGTACCCTTTGCCCTGCTGGCCTAGGGGAACCTTGACAATCACTTGCTGTTAACACAGCTTTTGAATTGCATCTAATACCACTGCCCTCTCCGGGGAAGAGGTTGGCAAGGCCGATTTGAGAAATCGGCAAAGGGGCACCTCTTCGAACTCCAGTTTGTAACCTTGGGATACAATTTCCAACGCCCAAGGATCCACGCCTGATAGGACCCAGACCTGGCTGAAGAGTCGAAGATGTGCCCCCACCGGTGCGGACTCGCTCCGTGGAGCCCCAGCGTCATGCGGTGGATTTAGCAGAAGCCGGGGAGGACTTCTGCTTCTGGGAACTAGCCGAAGCAGGTGTTCTCTTACCTCTACCCTTAACTCTGGCGAGGAAAGAGGAGCCCCGACCTCTTCTGGACTTATGCGACCGAAAGGACTGCATCTGATATTGTGGGGTTCTCTTTTGCTGTGGGAGAACAAAAGGCAAAAAAGTAGATTTACCCGCGGTAGCTGTGGAAACCAGGTCCGCGAGACCATCCCCAAACAAAACTTCACCCTTGTAAAGTAAAACCTCCATATGCTTTTTGAGTCGGCATCACCCGACCATTGGCGGGTCCACAGAGCTCGCCTTGCCGAAACTGCCATGGCGTTGGCTCTGGAACCAAGCAGTCCCACGTCTCTTTGAGCGTCTCTCATATACAAGACTGCGTCCTTAATGTGGCCCAAAGTCAGGACAATGGTATCCTTGTCCAGGGTATCCATGTCAGCCAACAAGATATCTGTCCGTGCTGTAACAGCGCTACAGACCCATGCCGATGCTATTGCCGGTCTGAGTAAAGCCCCTGTATGTGCATAAATAGACTTTAAGTTAGTCTCCTGTCTACGATCCGCAGGATCCTTAAGGGCCGCGGTGTCAGGAGACGGTAGCGCCACCTTCTTGGACAGACGCGTTAATGCCTTGTCCACCCTGGGCGAGGATTCCCAACGTACCCTGGCCTTTGCATGGAAAGGATACGCCATAAGGATCCTCTTGGGAATCTGCAGATTTTTGTCTGGAGTTTTCCAAGCTTTTTCAAATAATTCGTTCAGTTCATTAGATGGAGGAAACGTTACCTCAGGTTTCTCCCCCTTAAACATGTGTACCCTCGTGTCGGGAACAGAGGGGTCATCTGTAATATGCAAAACATCTTTTATTGCCATAATCATATAATGAATACTTTTGGTCACCTTAGGGTGCAACCTTGCCTCATCGTAGTCGACCCTGGAGTTAGAATCCGTGTCGGTATCAGTGTCTACTATTTGTGATAAGGGACGCTTTTGAGACCCTGACGGGCCCTGTGACCCAGCCACATCCGCGGATTGACTCCCTGCTGTTTCCTTGGACTCAGCTTTGTCCATTCTCTTATGTAATAAGGTCACATTAGCATTTAAAATATTCCACATATCATACCAATCATGAGTCGGCGTTGCCGACGGAGACACCAAAATCATCTGCTCCACCTCCTCCTTGGATGAGCCTTCCGCTTCAGACATGTCGACACACGCGGACCGACACCCTCACACAGAGACAGAGAGAGAGTATGCCAGCACACACCCAGCGCCAACTGACACTGGAAACAATTCCCAGATATAGCACATTTATATAAGTCAATCGTGCAATACACTCACTGCGCCAAAATGTGCCGCCCCCCCCCCCCCCCCCCCCTCTTTTTCAGCTCTGTATCACCGTTCTGCAGGGGAGACCGCTTCTCTTCAGCACACTGTGGTGAAAATGGCGCTGGTTAGTGCTGTGCGACCAAGCTCCGCCCCCTCTAGTGGCAGGCTTCGGTCCCGCTCAAATTCACAATCAATGGCGGGGGGATGAACATATTCACTGACTCCGCCGCCCATATGTATCTAACATGCCAAAAATAGAAGTATATATTGCTGCCCAGGGCGCCCCCCCTGCGCCCTGCACCCATCAGTGCCTGCCGTGTGTGTAACTTGTGGGAGCAATGGCGCGCAGCGGTAACGCTGCGCGCTTACCTCAGTGAAGATCTGAAGTCTTCTGCCGCTTTAGAAGTCTTCTTTCTTCTTATACTCACCCGGCTTCTATCTTCAGGCTCTGCGAGGAGGACGGCGGCGCGGCTCTGAGACGAACGGCAGGGGGAGACCTGCGTTCCGATCCCTCTGGAGCTAATGGTGTCCAGTAGCCTAAGAAGCAGAGCCTATCATTTAAGTAGGTCTGCTTCTCTCCCCTCAGTCCCACGATGCAGGGAGCCTGTTGCCAGCAGTGCTCCCTGAAAATAAAAAACCTAACAAAATTCTTTTATCAGACAAACTCAGTAGAGCTCCCCTGTAGAGCACCCATTCTCCTCTGGGCACAGAATCTAACTGAGGTCTGGTGGAGGGGCATAGAGGGAGGAGCCAGTGCACACCCATACTAAAAGTTCTTTAGAGTGCCCATATCTCCTGCGGAGCCCGTCTATACCCCATGGTCCTTACGGAGTCCCCAGCATCCTCTAGGACGTAAGAGAAAGCTATATTCACATAATACACTTCAGCTCCTCCATGTGTCACTCCAGCCAACACCCTCCTGTGTCAATGTGTCACTCCAGCCAGCACCCTCCTGTGTCACTCCAGTCAGCTCCCCATTGTGTCTCTCCTGCCAGGATTCTCCTTTGTCACTCCAGCCAGCTCCCCATTGTGTCACACTTGCCAGCACCCTCCTGTGTCACTCCAGCCAGCACCCTCCTGTATCACTCCAGTCAGCTCCCCCATTATGTCTCTCCTACCAGGATCCTTCTGTGTCACTCCAGTTCCCCCTTGTGTCACTCCAGCCCACCCTCATATGTCACTACAGTCCAGTATCTGGCTCCCTCAGTTTTCAGTTGCCGTGGTGCTGCTGTGTGTCTGGTTGGAGTGCACCAGTTTCCAGGATCTGTTGTGGTCAGGTGACTGAGTGTCGGGAGCCACATTTGAATAAAGAAAGAGCCGCATGCGGCTCAAGAGCCACAGGTTGGCCACGGCTGTGTTAGACAGACATTAGGTCGACAGGTTCAAAAGGTCGACATGAAAAAGTCGACAGGGTCAAAAGGTCGACAGGGTCAAAAGGTCGACAGGGTCAAAAGGTCGACATGAAAAAGGTAGACACCATGTTTTTTGCATTTTTGTGGTTTGTGTGGATAGTTTTGTCATTTGGGACCCCCAATTGTAGAAAGGCATGCGCTCGCCACGCTTCGGGCACGGTGGCTCGCTGCAAGGTTTCTAACCAACTCTATGCCGACATGGATAGAGAAGGTATGAAATAGTACAAAAACATGTTACATTAAAAAAAAATAAGAATTTACTTACCGATAATTCTATTTCTCATAGTCCGTAGTGGATGCTGGGGACTCCGAAAGGACCATGGGGAATAGCGGCTCCGCAGGAGACTGGGCACAAAAGTAAAAAGCTTTAGGACTACCTGGTGTGCACTGGCTCCTCCCCCTATGACCCTCCTCCAAGCCTCAGTTAGGATACTGTGCCCGGACGAGCGTACACAATAAGGAAGGATTTTGAATCCCGGGTAAGACTCATACCAGCCACACCAATCACACCGTACAACTTGTGATCTGAACCCAGTTAACAGCATGATAACAGAAGGAGCCTCTGAAAAGATGGCTCACAACAACAATAACCCGATTTTTGTAACAATAACTATGTACAAGTAATGCAGACAATCCGCACTTGGGATGGGCGCCCAGCATCCACTACGGACTATGAGAAATAGAATTATCGGTAAGTAAATTCTTATTTTCTCTAACGTCCTAGTGGATGCTGGGGACTCCGAAAGGACCATGGGGATTATACCAAAGCTCCCAAACGGGCGGGAGAGTGCGGATGACTCTGCAGCACCGAATGAGAGAACTCCAGGTCCTCCTCAGCCAGGGTATCAAATTTGTAGAATTTAGCAAACGTGTTTGCCCCTGACCAAGTAGCTGCTCGGCAAAGTTGTAAAGCCGAGACCCCTCGGGCAGCCGCCCAAGATGAGCCCACTTTCCGTGTGGAATGGGCTTTTACAGATTTTGGCTGTGGCAGGCCTGCCACAGAATGTGCAAGCTGAATTGTACTACAAATCCAACGAGCAATAGTCTGCTTAGAAGCAGGAGCACCCAGCTTGTTGGGTGCATACAGGATAAACAGCGAATCAGATTTTCTGACTCCAGCCGTCCTGGAAACATATATTTTCAGGGCCCTGACTACATCTAGCAACTTGGAATCCTCCAAGTCCCTAGTAGCCGCAGGCACCACAATAGGCTGGTTTAAGTGAAAAGCTGAAACCACCTTTGGGAGAAATTGAGGACGAGTCCTCAATTCTGCCCTGTCCGTATGAAAAATTAGGTAAGGGCTTTTATAGGATAAAGCCGCCAATTCTGAGACACGCCTGGCTGAAGCCAGGGCTAACAGCATTACCACTTTCCATGTGAGATATTTTAAGTCCACAGTGGTGAGTGGTTCAAACCAATGTGATTTTAGGAATCCCAAAACTACATTGAGATCCCAAGGTGCCACTGGAGGCACAAAAGGAGGCTGTATATGCAGTACTCCCTTGACAAACGTCTGAACTTCAGGAACAGAAGCCAGTTCTTTTTGGAAGAATATTGACAGGGCCGAAATTTGAACCTTAATGGACCCCAATTTGAGGCCCATAGACAGTCCTGTTTGCAGGAAATGCAGGAAACGACCCAGTTGAAATTCCTCTGTAGGGGCCTTCCTGGCCTCGCACCACGCAACATATTTACGCCAAATACGGTGATAATGTTGTACGGTTACATCCTTCCTGGCTTTGATCAGGGTAGGGATGACTTCATCCGGAATGCCTTTTTCCTTCAGGATCCGGCGTTCAACCGCCATGCCGTCAAACGCAGCCGCGGTAAGTCTTGGAACAGACATGGTCCCTGCTGGAGCAGGTCCTTTCTTAGAGGTAGAGGCCACGGGTCTTCCGTGAGAATCTCTTGAATTTCCGGGTACCAAGTCCTTCTTGGCCAATCCGGAGCCACGAGTATAGTCTTTACTCCTCTCCTTCTTATGATTCTCAGTACTTTTGGTATGAGAGGAAGAGGAGGGAACACATACACTGACTGGTACACCCACGGTGTTACCAGAGCGTCCACAGCTATTGCCTGAGGGTCCCTTGACCTGGCGCAATATCTGTCCAGTTTTTTGTTGAGGCGGGACGCCATCATGTCCACCTTTGGTTTTTCCCAACGGTTCACAATCATGTGGAAGACTTCTGGGTGAAGTCCCCACTCCCCCGGGTGAAGATCGTGTCTGCTGAGGAAGTCTGCTTCCCAGTTGTCCACTCCCGGAATGAACACTGCTGACAGTGCTATCACATGATTCTCCGCCCAGCGAAGAATCCTTGCCACTTCCATCATTGCCCTCCTGCTTCTTGTGCCGCCCTGTCTGTTTACATGGGCGACTGCCGTGATGTTGTCCGACTGGATCAACACCGGCTGACCCTGAAGCAGAGGCCTTGCCTGACTTAGGGCATTGTAAATGGCCCTTAGTTCCAGGATATTTATGTGAAGTGACGTTTCCATGCTTGACCACAAGCCCTGGAAATTTCTTCCCTGTGTGACTGCTCCCCAGCCTCTCAGGCTGGCATCCGTGGTCACCAGGACCCAATCCTGAATGCCGAATCTGCGGCCCTCTAGGAGATGAGCACTCTGTAACCACCACAGGAGAGACACCCTTGTCCTTGGAGACAGGGTTATCCGCTGATGCATTTGAAGATGCGATCCGGACCATTTGTCCAGCAGATCCCACTGAAAAGTTCTTGCGTGGAATCTGCCGAATGGAATCGCTTCGTAAGAAGCCACCATCTTTCCCAGGACCCTTGTGCATTGATGTACTGACACTTGGCCTGGTCTTAGGAGGTTCCTGACTAGGTCGGATAACTCCTTGGCCTTCTCCTCCGGGAGGAAACACCTTTTTCTGTACTGTGTCCAGAATCATCCCTAGGAACAGCAGACGTGTCGTCGGAATCAGCTGCGATTTTGGAATATTTAGAATCCATCCGTGCTGTCGTAGCACTACTTGAGATAGTGCTACTCCGACCTCTAACTGTTCTCTGGACCTTGCCCTTATCAGGAGATCGTCCAAGTAAGGGATAATTAAGACGCCTTTTCTTCGAAGAAGAATCATCATTTCGGCCATTACCTTGGTAAAGACTCGGGGTGCCGTGGACAATCCAAACGGCAGCGTCTGAAACTGATAGTGACAGTTCTGTACCACAAACCTGAGGTACCCTTGGTGAGAAGGGCAAATTGGGACATGGAGGTAAGCATCCTTGATGTCCAGAGACACCATATAGTCCCCTTCTTCCAGGTTCGCTATTACTGCTCTGAGTGACTCCATCTTGAACTTGAACCTTTTTATGTAAGTGTTCAAGGATTTCAGATTTAAAATGGGTCTCACCGAGCCGTCCGGCTTCGGTACCACAAACAGCGTGGAATAATACCCCTTTCCCTGTTGTAGGAGGGGTACCTTGATTATCACCTGCTGGGAATACAGCTTGTGAATGGCTTCCAATACCGCCTCCCTGTCGGGGGGAGACGTTGGTAAAGCAGACTTCAGGAACCGGCGAGGGGGAGACGTCTCGAATTCCAATTTATACCCCTGAGATACTACCTGCAGGATCCAGGGGTCCACTTGCGAGTGAGCCCACTGCGCGCTGAAATTCTTGAGACGGGCCCCCACCGTGCCTGAGTCCGCTTGTAAGGCCCCAGCGTCATGCTGAGGACTTGGCAGAAGCGGGGGAGGGCTTCTGTTCGTGGGAAGAGGCTGTCTGCTGCAGTCTTTTTCCCCTTCCTCTGCCCCGGGGCAGATATGAGTGGCCTTTTTTGCCCGCTTGCCCTTATGGGGACGAAAGGACTGAGCCTGAAAAGACGGTATCTTTTTCTGCTGCGAGGTGACTTGGGGTAAAAAGGTGGATTTTCCAGCCGTTGCCGTGGCCACCAGGTCCGATAGACCAACCCCAAATAACTCCTCCCCTTTATACGGCAATACTTCCATATGCCGTTTGGAATCCGCATCCCCTGACCACTGTCGCGTCCATAATCCTCTTCTGGCAGAAATGGACATCGCACTTACTCTTGATGCCAGAGTGCAAATATCCCTCTGTGCATCTCGCATATATAGAAATGCATCCTTTAAATGCTCTATAGTCAATAATATATATTGTCCCTGTCCAGGGTATCAATATTTTCAGTCAGGGAATCCGACCAAGCCACCCCAGCACTGCACATCCAGGCTGAGGCGATTGCTGGTCGCAGTATAATACCAGTATGTGTGTATATACTTTTAAGGATATTTCTCTAACGTCCTAGTGGATGCTGGGGACTCCGTCAGGACCATGGGGATTAGCGGCTCCGCAGGAGACAGGGCACAAAATTAAAGCTTTAGGATCAGGTGGTGTGCACTGGCTCCTCCCCCTATGACCCTCCTCCAAGCCTCAGTTAGGTTTTTGTGCCCGTCCGAGCAGGGTGCAATCTAGGTGGCTCTCCTAAAGAGCTGCTTAGAAAAAGTTTTTAGGTTTTTTATTTTCAGTGAGTCCTGCTGGCAACAGGCTCACTGCAACGAGGGACTTAGGGGAGAAGAAGTGAACTCACCTGCGTGCAGGATGGATTGGCTTCTTAGGCTACTGGACACCATTAGCTCCAGAGGGATCGAACACAGGCCCAGCCATGGAGTCCGGTCCCGGAGCCGCGCCGCCGACCCCCTTACAGATGCCGAAAAGCGAAGAGGTCCAGAAACCGGCGGCAGAAGACTTTTCAGTCTTCATGAGGTAGCGCACAGCACTGCAGCTGTGCGCCATTGTTGTCACACACTTCACACCAGCGGTCACGGAGGGTGCAGGGCGCTGCAGGGGGCGCCCTGGGCAGCAATGAGAATACCTTGTTCTGGCTAAAAAATACATCACATATAGCCCTTGGGGCTATATGGATGTATTTAACCCCTGCCAGGTCTCACAAACTCCGGAGAAGAGCCCGCCGAAATAGGGGGCGGGGCCTATCTCCTCAGCACACAGCGCCATTTTCCTGCTCAGCTCCGCTGCGAGGAAGGCTCCCAGGACTCTCCCCTGCACTGCACTACAGAAACAGGGTAAAAAAGAGAGGGGGGGGCACTTTTTTTGGCGTTTTTGATATATATTAAGCTGCTATAAGGGAGACAACACTTCTATAGGGTTGTTCCTATATATTTATAGCGCTTGGGTGTGTGCTGGCAAACTCTCCCTCTGTCTCCCCAAAGGGCTAGTGGGGTCCTGTCTTCGATAAGAGCATTCCCTGTGTGTCTGCTGTGTGTCGGTACGTGTGTGTCGACATGTATGAGGACGATGTTGGTGTGGAGGCGGAGCAATTGCCGGTAATGGTGATGTCACCCCCTAGGGAGTCGACACCGGAATGGATGGCTTTATTTATGGAATTACGTGATAATGTCAGCACATTACAAAAATCAGTTGACGACATGAGACGGCCGGAAAACCAGTTAGTACCTGTACAGGCGTCTCAGACACCGTCAGGGGCTGTAAAACGCCCTTTACCTCAGTCGGTCGACACAGACCCAGACACGGACACCGAATCTAGTGTCGACGGTGAAGAAACAAACGTATTTTCCAGTAGGGCCACACGTTATATGATCACGGCAATGAAGGAGGCTTTACATATCTCTGATACTGCATGTACCACAAAAAGGGGTATTATGTGGGGTCTGAAAAAACTACCTGTAGTTTTTCCTGAATCAGACGAATTGAATGAAGTGTGTGATGAAGCGTGGGTTAACCCCGATAGAAAACTGCTAATTTCAAAGAAGTTATTGGCATTATATCCTTTCCCGCCAGAGGTTAGGGCGCGCTGGGAAACACCCCCTAGGGTGGATAAGGCGCTCACACGCTTATCAAAACAAGTGGCGTTACCGTCTCCTGAAACGGCCGCCCTCAAGGATCCAGCAGATAGGAGGCTGGAAACTACCCTGAAAAGTATATACACTCATACTGGTGTTATACTGCGACCAGCCATCGCCTCTGCATGGATGTGCAGTGCTGGGGTGGTTTGGTCGGATTCCCTGACTGAAAATATTGATACCCTGGATAGGGACAGTATTTTACTGACTATAGAGCATTTAAAGGATGCATTTCTATATATGCGAGATGCACAGAGGGATATTTGCACTCTGGCATCGAGAGTAAGTGCGATGTCCATATCTGCCAGAAGAAGTTTATGGACGCGACAATGGTCAGGTGATGCGGATTCCAAACGGCATATGGAAGTATTGCCGTATAAGGGGGAGGAATTATTTGGGGTCGGTCTATCGGATTTGGTGGCCACGGCAACAGCCGGGAAATCCACCTTTTTACCTCAGGTCCCCTCCCAACAGAAAAAGACACCGTCTTTTCAGCCGCAGTCCTTTCGTTCCTATAGGAACAAGCGGGCGAAAGGACAGTCATATTTGCCCCGAGGCAAAGGAAAGGGTAAGAGAGTGCACCAAGCAGCTTCTTCCCAGGAGCAGAAGCCCCCCCCGGCTTCTGCAAAGCCCTCAGCATGACGTTGGGGCTTTACAAGCGGACTCAAGGGCGGTGGGGGGTCGACAAAAGAATTTCAGCGCACAGTGGGCTCACTCACAGGTGGACCCCTGGATCCTGCAGATAATATCTCAGGGTTACAGGTTGGAATTCGAGAAGTCTCCCCCTCGCCGGTTCCTAAAGTCTGCTCTGCCAACGTCTCCCTCAGACAGGGCGACGGTATTGGAAGCCATTCACAAGCTGTATTCTCAGCAGGTGATAGTCAAGGTACCCCTCCTACAACAGGGAAAGGGGTATTATTCCACACTATTTGTGGTACCGAAGCCGGACGGCTCGGTAAGACCTATTCTAAATCTGAAATCTTTGAACCTGTACATACAAAAATTCAAGTTCAAGATGGAGTCACTCAGAGCAGTGATAGCGAATCTGGAAGAAGGGGACTTTATGGTGTCCCTGGACATCAAGGATGCTTACCTGCATGTCCCAATTTGCCCTTCACATCAAGGGTACCTCAGGTTCGTGGTGCAAAACTGTCATTATCAGTTTCAGACGCTGCCGTTTGGATTGTCCACGGCATCTCGGGTCTTTACCAAGGTAATGGCCGAAATGATGTTTCTTCTACGAAGAAAAGGCGTATTAATTATCCCTTACTTGGACGATCTCCTGATAAGGGCAAGGTCCAGGGAACAGCTGGGGGACCTAGTAGCACTAACCCAAATAGTGCTGCAACAGCACGGGTGGATTCTGAATTTTCCAAAATCTCAATTGACCCCGACGACACGTCTGCTGTTCCTGGGAATGATTCTGGACACGGTTCAGAAAAAGGTGTTTCTTCCGGAGGAGAAAGCCAAGGAGTTATCCGAACTTGTCAGGAACCTCCTAAAACCAGGGAAAGTGTCTGTGCATCAATGCACAAGAGTCCTGGGAAAGATGGTGGCTTCTTACGAAGCGATTCCATTCGGCAGATTCCACGCACTAACTTTTCAGTGGGATCTGCTGGACAAATGGTCCGGATCGCATCTGCAGATGCATCAGCGGATAACCTTGTCGCCACGGACAAGGGTGTCTCTTCTGTGGTGGTTGCAGAGTGCTCATCTGTTAGAGGGCCGCAGATTCGGCATACAGGACTGGGTCCTGGTGACCACGGATGCCAGTCTGAGAGGCTGGGGAGCGGTCACACAGGGAAGAAACTTCCAGGGAGTATGGTCAAACCTGGAGATGTCTCTTCACATAAATATACTGGAGCTAAGAGCGATTTACAATGCTCTAAGCCTGGCAAAACCCCTGCTTCAGGGTCAGCCGGTGTTGATCCAGTCGGACAACATCACGGCAGTCGCCCACGTAAACAGACAGGGCGGCACAAGAAGCAGGAGAGCAATGGCAGAAGCTGCAAGGATTCTTCGCTGGGCGGAAGATCATGTGATAGCACTGTCAGCAGTGTTCATTCCGGGAGTGGACAACTGGGAAGCAGACTTCCTCAGCAGACACGATCTACACCCGGGAGAGTGGGGACTTCATCCAGAAGTCTTCCACATGATTGTGAACCGTTGGGAAAAACCAAAAGGTGGACATGATGGCGTCTCGCCTCAACAAAAAACTGGACAGGTATTGCGCCAGGTCAAGAGACCCTCAGGCAATAGCTGTGGACGCTCTGGTAACGCCGTGGGTGTTCCAGTCAGTGTATGTGTTTCCTCCTCTGCCTCTCATACCAAAAGTACTGAGAATTATACGGCAAAGGGGAGTAAGAACGATACTCGTGGCTCCGGATTGGCCAAGAAGAAATTGGTACCCGGAACTTCAGGAGATGCTCACGGAAGATCCGTGGCCTCTACCTCTAAGACGGGACCTGCTTCAGCAGGGACCGTGTCTATTCCAAGACTTACCGCGGCTGCGTTTGACGGCATGGCGGTTGAACGCCGAATTCTAAGGGAAAAAGGCATTCCGGAAGAGGTCATTCCTACACTGGTAAAAGCCAGGAAGGAGGTGACTGCACAACATTATCACCGCATTTGGAGAAAATATGTTGCGTGGTGTGAGGCCAGGAAGGCCCCCACGGAGGAATTTCAATTGGGTCGATTCCTACATTTCCTGCAAACAGGATTGTCTATGGGCCTCAAGTTGGGGTCCATTAAGGTTCAAATTTCGGCCCTGTCGATTTTCTTCCAGAAAGAATTGGCTTCAGTTCCTGAAGTCCAGACTTTTGTAAAAGGAGTACTACATATACAGCCCCCGGTTGTGCCCCCAGTGGCTCCGTGGGACCTTAATGTAGTTTTGGATTTTCTCAAATCCCATTGGTTTGAGCCACTCAAATCGGCGGATTTGAAATATCTTACATGGAAAGTAACCATGCTACTGGCCCTGGCTTCAGCCAGGAGAGTGTCAGAATTGGCGGCTTTATCGTATAAAAGCCCATATCTGATTTTCCATTCGGACAGGGCAGAACTGCGGACGCGTCCTCATTTTCTGCCTAAGGTGGTGTCAGCGTTTCACCTGAACCAGCCTATTGTGGTGCCTGCGGCTACTAGCGATTTGGAGGATTCCAAGTTGCTGGACGTTGTCAGGGCATTGAAAATATATATTTCAAGGACGGCTGGAGTCAGAAAATCTGACTCGCTGTTTATACTGTATGCACCCAACAAGCTGGGTGCTCCTGCTTCTAAGCAGACGATTGCTCGTTGGATTTGTAGCACAATTCAACTTGCACATTCTGTGGCAGGCCTGCCACAGCCTAAATCTGTCAAGGCCCATTCCACAAGGAAGGTGGGCTCATCCTGGGTGGCTGCTCGAGGGGTCTCGGCATTACAACTCTGCCGAGCAGCTACATGGTCGGGGGAGAACACGTTTGTAAAATTCTACAAATTTGATACCCTGGCTAAAGAGGACCTGGAGTTCTCTCATTCGGTGCTGCAGTCATCCGCACTCTCCCGCCCGTTTGGGAGCTTTGGTATAATCCCCATGGTCCTGACGGAGTCCCCAGCATCCACTAGGACGTTAGAGAAAATAAGATTTTACTTACCGATAAATCTATTTCTCGTAGTCCGTAGTGGATGCTGGGCGCCCATCCCAAGTGCGGATTGTCTGCAATACTTGTACATAGTTATTGTTACAAAGAAATCGGGTTGTTATTGTTGTGAGCCGTCTGTTCAGAGGCTCCTACGTTGTCATACTGTTAACTGGGTTCAGATCACAAGTTGTACGGTGTGATTGGTGTGGCTGGTATGAGTCTTACCCGGGATTCAAAATCCTTCCTTATTGTGTACGCTCGTCCGGGCACAGTATCCTAACTGAGGCTTGGAGGAGGGTCATAGGGGGAGGAGCCAGTGCACACCACCTGATCCTAAAGCTTTATTTTTGTGCCCTGTCTCCTGCGGAGCCGCTAATCCCCATGGTCCTGACGGAGTCCCCAGCATCCACTACGGACTACGAGAAATAGATTTATCGGTAAGTAAAATCTTATTTTTCCAGCTTTCTATCAGCTGGTTCCTTGAGGGCGGCCGTATCAGGGGACGGTAACGCCACTTGTTTTGATAAGCGTGTGAGCGCCTTATCTACGCTAGGGGGTGTTTCCCAACGCGCCCTAACCTCTGGCGGGAAAGGGTATAATGCCAATAACTTTTTAGAAATTAGCAGTTTTTTATCGGGGGAAACCCACGCTTCATCACACACCTCATTTAATTCATCTGATTCGGGAAAAACTACGGGTAGTTTTTTCACACCCCACATAATACCCTTTTTTGTGGTACTTGTAGTATCAGAAATGTTCAAAACCTCCTTCATTGCCGTGATCATGTAACGTGTGGCCCTACTGGAAAATACGTTTGTTTCCTCACCGTCGACACTGGAGTCAGTGTCCGTGTCTGTATCGACCTGAGGTAACGGGCGCTTTAGAGCCCCTGACGGTGTTTGAGACGCCTGTACAGGTATTAACTGATTTGCCGGCTGTCTCATGTCGTCAACAGTCTTTTGTAAAGTGCTGACACTATCACGTAATTCTTTCCATAAGACCATCCAGTCAGGTGTCGACTCCCTAGGGGGTGACATCACTAACACAGGCAATTGCTCCGCCTCCACACCATTTTCCTCCTGATATTTAAACTTTTACTCTAAGCAGCTCAGGAGAGCTACCTAGATTGCACCCTTCTCGTTCGGGCACAAAATCTTAACTGAGGCTTGGAGGAGGGTCATAGGGGGAGGAGCCAGTGCACACCAGGTAGTCCTAAAGCTTTTTACTTTTGTGCCCAGTCTCCTGCGGAGCCGCTATTCCCCATGGTCCTTTCGGAGTCCCCAGCATCCACTAGGACGTTAGAGAAAAACCATTTCTCTATCTTTTTATGTTGACCATTTTCATGTCGACCTTTTGACCTGTCGACCTAATGTCTGTCTAACATATGGTGTCTATCTATTGACTATCTAAATAGACACTGTCCATCTATCAAACTGATACCGTATGCACCGCAGTGCGTACGCGCGTCGTATGGGTATAAAGTCCTTTGTGGTTTTGTACTGGTTCTAGCGACGATTCCAAACGCACAGCCGATCGCAAGGAGACAGACAGGAAGTGGGGTGTCAACTGACCGTTTTCTGGGAGTGTTTGGAAAAACGCAGGCGTGGCCGGGCGGGTATCTGACGTCATTACCGTTTCACTCGTCGCAGCAAACATCGCACAGGATAAGTAACTACAGGGCTGCTCTTGTTTTGCACAAAATGTGTTTGCAGGCGCTCTGCTGCACGGGCGTTCGCACTCCTGCAAAGCGTAAATACACTTTCCCGTGGGCGGCGACTATGCGTTTGCGTGGCTGCTAAAAACTGCTAGCGAGCAAATAACTCGGAATGAGGGCCTATATGCAGCTCATACTCCATACAGGTGGAGGGCTGGGTTTGCTAGTGAGGAAGCAGGAATGGGGGATAGAGGGTGGATGAGCGCCCAGGAAATACTGAAGGGCACCACACATTCCCAGGTACTACACTTCCCACGTAGCGCCCACACCGTGCAGCGGTTAGGGGCGGAGCTGACCCCTATCACGATAACATCGCTGTCAGTGGCTTCTGCATACAGACTGCACTGGGACTGAAGTCTTAAACAACGTCAGTGATGTCACTGATGTCTTGTAAACCGATAGGCTGCGTTCATTAAAGAAAGAAAACGGCAAACGTTCGTAATAACAGCATCTGTATACAATAGAAGGATTTTACCTTTCTTAGCTTTCTTCTGCAGCTTAAGCGTGTCTGAAGACTTCTTCTTGATTTCTTGACGGGCTTTTTTGTATTCTGAAATAAATAAAGAGAACGACGATAATGATGATAATTCAGGAAGCCGCCTGCAGGGTAATGGACTGTGTCTGCGGGAAACTGTATTGCGCGTTCATTTGTACTGCAACACATGGTGCTAATTAATAAATAGAAAGTACCTGACGATACCAGCGGCTATCACTGAATCACATTATGGTCCACAGGATCATAGTTGCCTAGGACGGGGTATTTAATACACAATAGGTATTACTAGATGAAAGGTTTATTTGTATCATTGTATAGGTGTGTGGGGAGGGCTGGTGGGCTAAATGAACAGGTGCGTTTATATAACATGCACCCATATAACAAATTAGGGTGTCGATCATTGGGTCGACCAGAAAAAGAGTGATAGTGTCTAGGTCGACGTAAGTTTTTGTTTACATTTTTGGGTGTCGTTTACTCCAGAAAATGACCAAGAACCCCAATTAGTGCATCGCATCCCCCTGGTTGCCTCGCTGCGCTTGGCACAGGTTACTATTCCCAATCGTAGTCCACGTGGATGGTAAAGTATGAAAAAGTTGAATTTTTTTTTTAAATGGTAAAAAAAAATGCATGTTGACTTTTTCCTGTGTCGGCTATCGACATGTGAATCTTTTGACAATGTCGACCAATAGTCGAACTATCATCTGGATACCAAAATATTGGGGGTCCCACTCTAACACCAGCTTGTCTGAAGCATCGTGCCCACTCTTATAACTTAGCTGTAGGACCAATGAGCAGACTGTGAGATCGTACAGCACCTGGACTCAGGTAACAGGTGGCACAACACTTCTATGTGTTAAACATTAGGAAGAAGGGCTAGTTGCTGTTAATGAATGACAGACATTACCTTTCGCATGGTCCTTGTCTAGTTGATTAGCGACTTTCTTCCACTCTTCCACCTGTTCTTGTAGTGGGTTGATCAGGCAGTCGATCAGTGCGCTGATATGGAAGACACAGAGAGAGAGAGAGAGTGTTAATCTGTAAACTATCACAATTTCTCAATACTGCTTATATCAGATACCAAACTTGTATGCAGGGATCAACAGCCACTGCCATTTCCAGTCCTATATAAATTCCAAATTGTTTCCGAAAGGAGTCTCTCATTTGAAGGGCTTATAATCCATGTTAAAAAAAAAAAAAAAAATCAATGAAAATAAAAAAAGTAGTAAAACATCTAAGTCAGAATAAATCTATATAATACACGATAAGCCATAACATTAAAATCATCTGCCTAATATTGTACAGTCCCCCTCGTGCTGCTCAAACAGCTCTGACCCGTCAAAGCATGGACCCAACAAGACCTCTATAGGTCTCCTGTGGTATCTGGCACCAAGCAGATCCTTTAAGTCCAATAAGTTGCAGATGGGGCCCCCATGGCTCGGATTTGTTTTTCCAGCACATCCCACAGATACTCGATTGGATTGAGATCTGAGGAATTTGAAGGCTGAGTTAACACCTTGAGCTCTTTGTCATGTTCCTCAAACCATTCCTGAACAATGTTTGAAAATGTGGCAGGGTGCATTATCCTGCTGAAAAAGGTCACTGCCATCAGGGAATACCATTGCTAGGAAGGGCAGGATTTGGTCTGCAACAATAAGCTTTTTCAGCCATTCGTGCTATAGTAACCCTTCTGTGGGAAGTCTTTGCTCCTCATGCGCACCAATGAGTCATGGACGCCCATGACACGGTCACTGGTTGCCTTTCCTTGGACCACTTTTGGTAGGTACTAACCACCAGTGGCGCCAAAGAGGTGGGGGTACTAAAGAGGGGGGATGGGGGAGACAGAGGAGCATGAAGAAAGAGAAACCGGGGAGAGAGAGAAGGGCAGAGAAATTGGGGGGGGGGGGGGGGGGGGGAGACAGAGGTGGATGAAGAAGGAGAAACCAGGGAGAGAGAGACAAGCAGGGAAAGAGAGGGGAAAGACAGAGGAGGACGAAGAAAAAGAAACCAGGGAGAGAGAGACAGGCAGGGAAATAAGGAGGGGGGGAGAGACAGAGGAGGATGAAGAAAGAGAAACCAGGGAGAGAGAGAGAGACAGGAAGGGAAAGAGAGGGGAAAGACAGAGGAGGACGAAGAAAGAGAAACCAGGGAAAGAGAGACAGGCAGGGAAATAAGGAGGGGGGGGGGGGGGGGGGACAGAGGAGGATGAAGAAAGAGAAACCAGGGAGAAAGAGAGAGACAGGAAGGGAAAGAGAGGGGAAAGACAGAGGAGGACGAAGAAAGAGAAACCAGGGAAAGAGAGACAGGCAGGGAAATAAGGAGGGGGGGGGGGGGGGGGGGAGACAGAGTAGGGTGAAAAAAGAGAAACCAGGGGGAGAGAGACAGGCAGGGGAAGAGAGGGGGAAGACAGAGGAGGGCGAAGAAAGAGAAACCAGGGAGAGGGAGACAGGCAGGGAAATAGGAGGGGTAGACAGAGTTATATGAAGAAAGAGAAACCAGGGGGGAGACAGGCAATAAAAGAGGGGGAGAGACAGGCAGGGAAAGAGGGGGAGAGACAGGCAGGGAAAGAGGGGGAGAGACAGGCAGGGAAAGAGAGGAGAGAAAGAGGAGGATGGAGAAAAAGATAACGGGAAGAAGGGAGTCAGGGAGAAGAGAGAGAGGACAAAAAACCCTGGCAACACCAGTTACAACAGCTAGTGACCCAGCGAATGTTTTCGTCATATTAGTTAAAAATATATATATATATTTTAATCATTTACCAGTTTGACAAGACCTGAGCAATCACAAAAGCCCTATATACAACAGGAAGACACATATCAGGACAGCTCTCTATGCTGGGAGTGATGCACAGGAGAAATTGCAGTTATTTAGTGTAATCACAGAAGAGCAGCGACTGCTCATTATATACAAGCACCTTGTGTTTAATAAAAGCTTCACCTTTAGTGACTGGCTGGCAGAACACGCCATCTAATTATCCAATAGAGAAGTGCACAAAGATACTGTCTGCACAGCCGCCAGATCCGTGGGTATAGTGGGTACTTCAGCAATACTTATGCTGAAGTTTTTCAGTCATGTGTGGGTGGGATGTAGAAGGGATTATCTATCGGTAAATGTGGTGCAACATTCAGAGCAATCGTCAGGTTTGCAGACATTTATGCAATACACTTCATTTTACATTTTTGTACCCGTAAAACCACCGTAAGCAGCCCCTGTACTTATACCATTACCCCTGCCTTAGTGCTTCTTGCCAATTGCTTCCTTACACTGGAGACAGGCATAAGAAAGCTCATTTCTTACAGACACAGTGCTACTAAGTGAGATTAAGCAATCAACAGAAAAAGTAATCCCTACAGAGGAAAACAGTGCAGTGTGGTGATAATGTGAGTTGGGTAGTAGCAGTGATAACTTGAAAAGGTGGTCACAACAGAAAGGAGATCAGATGAATATAAGGTCAGGATGGCCAGGATAGGAGATGAGAATAGGAGGTCAGAATGGTGAGTAGAGGCGGTGAGAATAGGAGGTCAGGGCGGTGAGAATAGGTCAGGATGGTGAGTAGAAGAGGTGAGAATAGGAGGTCATGATGGTGAGTAGAAGAGGTGACAATATGAGGTCAGGATGGCCAGGATAGGAGGTGAGAATAGGAGATCAGGATGGTGAGAATAGGAGGTCAGGATGGTGAGAATAGGAGGTCAGAATGATGAGTAGAGGCAGTGAGAATAAGTGGTCAGGATGGCCAGGATAGGAGGTAAGAATAGGAGATCAGGATGGTGAGTAGAGGCGGTGAGAATAGGAGGTCAGGATGGTGAGAATAGGAGGTCAGAATGATGAGTAGAGGCGGTGAGAATAAGTGGTCAGGATGGCCAGGATAGGAGGTGAGAATAGGAGGTCAGGATGCTGAGTAGAGGAGATGAGAATGGTGAGAATAGGAGGTGAGAATAGGAGGTCAGGATAGGAGGTGAGAATAGGAGGTCTGGGTGGTGAGAATAGGAGGTCAGGATGGACAGGATAGGAAGTGACAATAGAAGGGCAGGATGGTGAGGTGAGGAGGTAATAATAGGAGATCAGGATGGTGAGAGTAGGAGCTGAGAATAGGAGGTCAGGATGGCCAGGATAGGTGAGAATAGGAGGTCAGGATGGTGAGAACAGGAGGTCAGGATGGCCAGGATAGCAGGTGAGAATAGGAGGTCAGGATGCTGAGTAGAGGAGATGAGAATGGTGAGAATAGGAGGTCAGGATGGTGAGAATAGGAGGTCAGGATGGAAAGGAGAGGTGAGAATAGGAGGTCAGGATGGTGAGGAGAGGAGGTGAGAACAGGTCAGGATGGTGAGGAGAGGAGGTGAGAACAGGTCAGGATGGCCAAGATAGGAGGTGACAATAGAAGGTCAGGATGGTGAGGAGAGGAGGTGATAATAGGAGGTCAGGATGGTAAGGAGTGGAGGTGAGAATAGGCGGTCAGGATCATGAGGAGAGGAGGTAAGAATAGGCGGTCAGGATGGTGAGGGGACGGTGAGAATAGGTGGTCAGGGTGGTGAGGAGGTGAGAATAGGAGGTCAGGGTGGTGAGGAGGTGAGAATAGGTCAGGACGAAGAGGAGGTGAGAATAGGAGGTCAGGATAGTAAAGAGAATAGATGAGAATAGGAAGTCAGGATGGTGAAGGGAGGAGGTGAATAGGTGGTAAGAATGTTTAGGAATGGAGGTGGTCAGGATGGTGAGGATAGGAGGTAAATAGGTTATACGAATGGTGAGAATATGATGGGGTCCGGATGGTGAGGAGAGGAGGTGGTTAGAATGGTGAGGAAATAAGGCAAATAGGTGGTACGAATGGTGAGGAGAGGAGGTGGTCAGGATGAAAGGAAATGAGGTGAATAGGTGAACTGGGGAGGTAAAGGAGGAAAAGGAATAGAGTAGATGGTGCCAGAAGGTGAGGAGGAAAAGGTGAATAGGTGAACAGTTGAACTGAAGTGGAAGGCAGCAAATTTGATTTTGTAGTACACTGCAGTGGCATTGGAAAATGGGTGAAGGAAACATTGGTTAAGGAAGTGGAAAGTTCAGGTAAGGAAAGGAGAATAGCAATAGGAGAAGAATAGAAAAAACATTTTATTATGTAAAATAAGATTTTAAACCTACCGGTAAATCTTTTTCTTGTAGTCCGTAGAGGATGCTGGGGACTCCGTAAGGACCATGGGGATAGACAGGCTCCGCAGGAGACATGGGCACTTTAAGAAAGACTTTAGGTCTGGGTGTGCACTGGCTCCTCCCTCTATGCCCCTCCTCTAGACCTCAGTTAGAGAAACTGTGCCCAGAGGAGATGGACAGTACGAGGAAAGGATTTTTGTTAATCCAAGGGTAAGATTCATACCAGCCACACCAATCACACCGAATAACTTGTGTATCAATTAAACAGTTAACAGTATGAAAAAATAACGTAGCATCAGTCCAACCTGATGGAACTATAACATAAACCTTACGTAGGCAAAACTATATACAAGTCTCGCAGAAGTAGTCCGCACTTGGGACGGGCGCCCAGCATCTTCTACGGACTACGAGAAAAAGATTTACCGGTAGGTTTAAAATCTTATTTTCTCTAACGTACTAGAGGATGCTGGGGACTCCGTAAGGACCATGGGGATTATACCAAAGCTCCCAAACGGGCAGGAGAGTGCGGATGACTCTGCAGCACCGATTGAGCAAACCTTAGTTCCTCCTCAGCCAGGGTATCAAACTTGTAGAATTTTAGCAAAGGTGTTTGAACCCGACCAAGTAGCAGCTTGGCACAGTTGTAGTGCAGAGACCCCTCGGGCAGCTGCCCAAGACGAGCCCACCTTCCTAGTGGAATGGGCCTTGACTGATTTTGGTAACCGCAATCCCGCCGTAGAATGCGCCTGCTGGATGGTATTACAGATCCAGCGAGCAATAGTCTGCTTCGAAGCAGGGGCGCCAACCTTGTTGGCTGCATATAGGACAAACAGTGCTTCCGTTTTCCTGACTCCAGTCGTTCTGGCCACATAAATTTTCAAAGCCCTGACTACATCAAGGGACTCAGAATCCTCCAAATCTCATGTAGCCACAGGCACCACAATAGGTTGGTTCATATGAAAAGATGACACCACCTTAGGCAAGAATTGAGGGCGAGTCCGCAATTCCGCCCTATCCATATGGAAAACCAGATAGGGGCTTTTATGAGACAACGCCGCCAATTCCGACACTCGCCTAGCCAAAGCCAAGGCCAATAACATGACCACCTTCCAAGTGAGATATTTTAACTCCACCGTTTGAAGTGGTTCAAACCAGTGCGACTTAAGGAAACTCAACACCACGTTAAGGTCCCAAGGTCCACCGAAGGTATAAAAGGAGGCTGAATATGCAGCACTCCCTTTACAAAAGTCTGTACTTCTGGGAGAGAAGCCAATTCTTTTTGAAAGAAAATGGATAAGGCCGAAATCTGAACCTTAATGGATCCTAACTTTAGGCCCAAATTCACTCCAGTCTGTAGGAAGTGCAGGAAACGGACCAGATGGAATTCTTCCGTAGGAGCATTCCTGGCCTCACACCAAGAAACATATTTTCGCCATATACGGTGATAATGTTTAGCTGTCACGCCCTTCCTAGCCTTTATCAGCGTAGGAATAACCTCATCCGGAATTCCTTTTTCCGCTAGGATCCGGCATTCAACCGCCATGCCGTCAAACGCAGCCGCGGTAAGTCTTGGAACAGACATGGCCCCTGTTGTAACAGGTCCTGTCGTAGAGGAAGAGGCCACGGATCTTCTGTGAGCATTTCCAGCAGATCCGGATACCAGGTCCTTCTTGGCCAATCTGGAACAATGAGAATTGTTCTCACTTCTCTTTTTCTTATTATTCTCAATACCTTGGGTATGAGAGGAAGAGGAGGAAACACATAAACCGACTGGAACACCCACGGTGTCACTAGGGCGTCTACTGCTACCGCCTGAGGATCTTTTGATCTGGCGCAATACCTCTGTAGCTTTTTGTTGAGACGGGATGCCATCATGTCTATCTGGGGCAGTCCCCACTGACTTGCAATCTGAGCAAAGACTTCCCGATGAAGTCCCCACTCCCCTGGATGCAGGTCGTGTCTGCTGAGGAAGTCTGCTTCCCAGTTGTCCACTCCCGGAATGAACACAGCTGACAGTGCGCATACATGATTTTCCGCCCAGCGAAGAATCTTGGTGGCTTCCGCCATTGCCACCCTGCTCCTTGTGCCGCCTTGGCGGTTTACATGAGCCACTGCGGTGATGTTGTCTGACTGGATCAGAACTGGTTGGTCGCAAAGTAAGTTCTCCGCCTGATGTAGGGCATTGTATATGGCCCTTAGTTCCAGGATGTTGATGTGAAGACAAGTCTCTTGACTTGTCCAGAGTCCTTGGAAGTTTCTTCCCTGTGTGACTGCTCCCCACCCTCTGAGGCTCGCGTCCGTGGTCACCAGGATCCAATCCTGAATGCCGAACCTGCGTCCTTACAAAAGGTGAGCACTCTGCAGCCACCACAGGAGAGATACCCTGGCGGACAGGGTGATCCGCTGATGAATTTGTAGATGTGACCCGGACTACTTGTCCAATAGGTCCCATTGGAAAGTCCTTGCATGGAACCTGCCGACGGGAATGGCCTCGTATGTTGCCACCATTTTTCCCAGGACTTGAGTGCAATGATGCACAGACACTTGTTTTGGCTTTAATAGGATCTCAGACGAGTCGTCGGAACCAGCTGCGACTTCGGGATATTGAGAATCCAGCCGTGTTGCTTTAACACCTTCACTGAAAGTGACACACTGTTCAGTAATTTCTCTCGTGATCTCGCTTTTATGAGGAGATCGTCCAAGTACGGGATAATTGCGACACCCTGCTTGCGCAGAAGCACCATCATTTCCGCCATTACCTTTGTGAAAATCCTCGGGGCCGTGGAAAGCCCAAACGGCAACGTCTGAAATTGGTAATGACAATCCTGTACCGCAAATCTCAGGTACGCCTGATGAGGTGGATATATGGGAACATGAAGGTATGCATCCTTTATGTCCAGGGATACCATAAAATCCCCCCCTTCCAGGCTGGCAATGACCGCTCTGAGCGATTCCATTTTGAACTTGAACCGTTTTAAGTATAGGTTCAGGGATTTTAAATTCAATATGGGTCTGACCGAACCGTCCGGTTTCGGAAACTACAAACAGGGTGGAGTAGTATCCCTTCCCTCTCTGAAGTAGGGGAACTTCGACCACCACTTTTTGAAGACACAATTTGTGAATAGCATTTAACACTATCTCCCTTTCTAGGGGAGAAGTCGGTAGAACCGATTTGAAAAACCGGCGAGGAGGCACCTCTTCGAATTCCAGCTTGTATCCCTGAGAAACAATTTCTATTGCCCAGGGATCCACCTGTGAGTGAAACCAGATGTGGCTGAAAAGTCGAAGACGTTCCCCCACTGGGGCGGACTCCCCCAGCGGAGCCCCAGCGTCATGCGGTGGATTTTGCAGAGGCCAGGGAGGATTTCTGTTCCTGGGAACTAGCTGTGGTGTGCAGCTTTTTACCTCTGCCCTTACCTCTGGCAAGAAAGGACGATCCACACACTCTTTTGCTTTAATTTGAACGAAAGGACTGCATTTGATAATGTGGCGCTTTCTTAGGTTGTGAGGGAACATAAGGCAAAAAATTCGATTTACCTGCCGCAGCTGTGGAGACCAGGTCCGAGAGACCTTCCCCAAACAATTCCTCCTCCTTGTAAGGTAAAACCTCCATATGTCTTTTTGAGTCGGCATCACCTGTCCACTGCTGGGTCCAGAGGACTCGTCTAGCAGAAATTGACATAGCGTTTATTCTGGAACCGAGTAAACTAATGTCTCTTTGAGCATCCCTCATATATAAGACAGCATCCTTTATATGGCCTAGGGTCAATAAAATGGTATCCTTATCTAGGGTATCAATCTCCGCCGATAAGGAATCTGTCCATGCTACTACCGCGCTACAAACCCAGGCCGACGCAATTGCCGGTCTGAGTAATGTACCAGAATGTGTGTAAATGGATTTCAAGGTAATCTCCTGCTTGCGGTCTGCAGGATCCTTGAGGGTAGCCGTATCTTGTGATGGCAGCGCTATCTTTTTTGACAAGCGTGTCAACGCTTTGTCCACCTTAGGGGATGATTCCCATCATACCCTGTCCGTTGGCGGGAAAGGATACGCCATAAGAATCCTTTTGGGAATCTGCCGTTTTTTGTCTGGAGATTCCCAAGCTTTTTCACATAATTCGTTCAACTCATGTGAGGAGGGAAAAGTTACCTCAGGCTTTTTTCCCTTATACATGTGTACCCTCGTGTCAGGGACAGGGGGTTCCTCTGTGATATGCAACACTTCTTTCATTGCAATAATAATATATCGAATACATTTAGCCACTTTTGGCTGTAACTTTACATCATCGTAGTCGACACTGGAGTCCGAATCCGTGTCGGTATCAGTGTCTGCTATTTGGGATAGTGGGCGCTTCTGAGACCCTGAAGGTCCCGGCGACATAGGGACAGACACGGGTTCACTCCCTGACTGTTCCCTAGCTTCAGCTTTGTCTAATCTCTGATGACCTCACTCGCGGCAACAGCCCTTACCATGTGACATTTCCAAACATGAGCAAATGTCGTTGATCACACTAGCACTTAAAACATTCCACATATCCACCCATTCAACTGTCGGCACCGCCGACGGAGACCTCACATTTATACGCTCCCCCTCCTCTCTAGGTGAGCCTTCTACCTCAGACATGTCGACACACGCGTACCGACACGCCACACACACAGGGAACCTCTTATCTGAAGACAGTTTCCCCACCAGGCCCTTTGGAGAGACAGAGAGAGAGAGTATGCCAGCACACACCCCAGCGCTGTATGACCCAGGAGAAAAATACAATAATTTTATGTTTATCCAGATAGTGCTGTTTTCATATACAATATGCGCCAATTTTGTGCCCCCCCCCCTCTTCTTTAAAACCCTCTGTCTACCGTGGTATAAGCAGGGGAGAGTCCGGGGAGCTTCCTCTCAGCGGTGCTGTGGAGAAAAAATGGCGCTGGTGAGTGCTGATGGGAGAAGCCCCGCCCCCTCGGCGGCGGGCTTCTGTCCCGCTTAAAATCTAAAAATTTGGCGGGGGCTCTTATATATGTACAGTGTCCAGCTGTACATATACTTATTTTTGCCAAAAAGAGGTCTATATGCTGCCCAGGGCGCCCCCCCTGCGCCCTGCACCCTTACAGTGACTGCCGTGTGTGAGGTGTATGGGAGCAATGGTGCACAGCTGCAGTGCTGTGCGTTACCTCAGTGAAGATCATGAAGTCTTCTGCCGCCTTTGAAGTCTTCTTTTCTTCTCATACTCACCCGGCTTCTATCTTCCGGCTCTGCAAGGGGGACGGCGGCGCTGCTCTGGTACGGACGGCGAGGGTGAGACCTGCGTACCGAACCCTCTGGAACTAATGGTGTCCAGTAGCCTAAGAAGCAGCGCTTTGAAACTCACAGAAGTAGGTCTGCTTCTCTCCCCTCAGTCCCTCGATGCAGGGAGTCTGTTGCCGCCAGGCTCCCTGAAAATAAAAAACCTAACAAATGTACTTTCTGTCAGGAAGCTCAGGAGAGCTCCCTGAAGTGCACCCATCTCCTCTGGGCACAGTATCAAACTGAGGTCTAGAGGAGGGGCATAGAGGGAGGAGCCAGTGCACACCCAGACCTAAAGTCTTTCTTAAAGTGCCCATGTCTCCTACGGAGCCCGTCTATCCCCATGGTCCTTACGGAGTCCCCAGCATCCTCTGGGACGTTAGAGAAATACATATTTTTTTCTCAATCGTGAGTTCTTTTTGAACTACAGTAATGGAACAGCCCACACAAGACTCATCTTTCAGTTACATTGGAAACATGTGATCATGCATTCTGGGCTATGCATGCACAGATCACCGGACACTGGCGGAGAGGTAAATTACTGCTCTTGGCAGCAGAGCTTAATAATAATTCAGGGCTATAAGTGATTTTCTAGCGTTGCAATAAGCAGCAGGAGAAAACCAGTCACACTGGCAGTTATGAAAAATACAGACCCTAAAGTGCTGTTAATGCAGATATATCCACGCATACAGGCAATTATAAAGCACAGCAGTTACGTAGGGGTATGTTTGGGAAATACAGAGTAATCTCCACAGGTTGTGTTTATTTTGTGAGGGTGGAGATGTGACGGATCCAAAATATCAGTAAGTACAGAAAACAGAACCAAACATATACGTTCCAGCAACTAACACATGAGGTCTGGCATCATTTCATAGATTAGCAGGAATGTAGGAGGAAGATTAATACAAATCAGTCTCGTTCAGTCACCACAGCCGAGCACAGCTTTCTGGCATTCCGGCCCGCAGCGACAGACACTCCTAGTACTCTGATGACCTCACTCGCGGCAACAGCCCTTACCATGTGACATTTCCAAACATGAGCAAATGTCGTTGATCAAATTATCATTGTGCTGGTTTTGGCCACGCACTATACCATATAGGTTATTAGCCTGATACTGCTTATGATATACAGTAGGAGCATGCAGCAACCTCCAAGGTCTCCTGGAGGGAGCCAGAGACACATAGACAAGGATGTCTAATAGCTACAGTAAGGGGTCTATGTACTAAGTCTTAGAGAAAGATAAAGTGGAGAGAGATAAAGTACCAGCCAATCAGTTCTTAACTGCCATGTTACAGGCTGTGTTTGAAAAATGACAGGAACTGGCTGGCTGGTACTTTATCTCCATCGACTTTATCTCTTTCCTAGGCTTAGTACATAGACCCTAAGTTTTCTACTACGTAGGAGTAATGTACTGCAGTTTCCTTTAAATGTTGCATCTTAGTCGCATCCCAGATGCTGCAAAACACTACTCAGTGTATCAGAGGAAGATGAAGCAGAATGGAAGCAGATAAAGCAGAATAGAACAAGGCGTGAGGAAAAGATGAAGCAGAATGGAACGTGGCGTGAGGAAAAGATGAAGCAGAATGGAACGTAGCATGAGGAAAAGATGAAGCAGAATGGAACGTGGCGTGAGGAAAAGATGAAGCAGAATAGAACGTGGCGTGAGGAAAAGATGAAGCAGAATGGAACGTGGCGTGAGGAAAAGATGAAGCAGAATGGAACGTAGCGTGAGGAAAAGATGAAGCAGAATGGAACGTAGCGTGAGGAAAAGATGAAGCAGAATAGAACGTGGCGTGAGGAAAAGATGAAGCAGAATGGAACGTAGCGTGAGGAAAAGATGAAGCAGAATAGAACGTGGCGTGAGGAAAAGATGAAGCAGAATGGAACGTAGCGTGAGGAAAAGATGAAGCAGAATAGAACGTGGCATGAGGAAAAGATGAAGCAGAATGGAACGTAGCGTGAGGAAAAGCTGCGGCTGCTGCATCGCACACAGATGTACAAACGTTGCGCAGCAAATTGATCAGTGCAATTAAGCAGAGTAGTTTTTTTGCTTCCATTTGTTTTATTTATGTGAATAAGATGCACATATTGAGCAATAAAGACACTTGGGGCCAGCTGTAATGTCGTCCGAGTACGCCGGACGTGCGGGATGCTAATTGCCGCGACTTGAGCAACAGTTTATGAGGAGACATCTGTGCTACTGCCTGTGGAAACTAGTTAAACAACTGCCCATTCTGGGGAACTCCCGGCGAGTTTCAGTGGCATGATTACATCTAATAAGATTAATCGCTCAACCAGAGAAAACCTTCTGGGCTTACAGCAAATAAACGTTCACTGCCCAAAATTAGCTAAAATCTCTAAAACCGCTATTAAACCTCCCCTGTGTAGCACAGATCAATGAAGGCAATTAATTCCAAAATAATCAATGTTACGCTCTAATATTACAAAACTGAGTGGGCACTGCAGCCTAACCTTACTTTCTGTGGCCAACCAGATATTACCTCTCACCTGGAATAGGTCATGTACCTGTACATACAGGTAACACCTGCTCAGTGGGGTATATGCTATTGCGGTCGAATTCCCGAAATTGTCGAATTTCGGGAATTATTCGCCAAAAAAAAAAAATCGACAATGCAATTCAGTACTTTCCGACAAAAAAACGGACTTTCAAAATTCGACTTTTAGAAATTCGACTTTTTTGCAATGATACACATGCTGCAATTCGACCAAAGTCTATTCAATGGAAGTTTGGAAATTCGACAACAGTGCTTTTAGACAGTAAATTCGTCATTTTCAATCCGCCACACTTTGGTGGGTGAAACTAATGAAAAATTTTTAAAACATGTTTTTTTTGTGGGGTTTTTTCTTGGTAATATCATATCTATTTATATTAGAAGGGATTAGGTACTTGGTTTGTCTTTTTTGGAGGCACAAGTATTATTTATATATTTTTAAAAATAATATTTGTATTTTTTTTTTTTTTGGATGGAATGGTAAAATCCCTGAAAAAAATGGCATGGGGTCCCCCCTCCAAAGCATAACCAGCCTTGGGCTCTTCGAGCTGGTCCTGGTTCTAAAAATGCGGGGGGGAAATTGACAGGGGTTCCCCCGTATTTTTAAATCAGCACCGGGCTCTGCGCCTGGTGCAAAAAATACGGGGGACAAAAAGAGTAGGGGTCCCCCGTATTCTTTACACCAGCATCGGGCTCCACTAGCTGGACAGATAATGCCACAGCCGGGGGTCACTTTTATACAGTGCCTTGCGGCCGTGGCATTAAATATCCAACTAGTCACCCCTGGCCGGGATACCCTGGGGGAGTGGGGACCCCTTCAATCAAGGGGTCCCCCCCCCCCAGCCACCAAAGGGCCAGGGGTGAAGCGCGAGGCTGTCCCCCCATCCAAGGGCTGCGGATGGGAGGCTGATAGCCTTGAGAAAAATGACAGAATATTGTTTTCCCAGTAGTACTACAAGTCCCAGCAAGCCTCCCCCGCAAGCTGGTACTTGGAGAACCACAAGTACCAGCATGCGGGAGAAAAACGGGCCCGCTGGTACCTGTAGTTCTACTGGGGAAAAAATACCCAAATAAAAACAGGAGACCGACACCGTGAAAGTAAAACTTTATTTCATACGTCGACACACACATACTTACCTATGTTCACACGCCGACATCGGTCCTCTTCTCCAAGTAGAATCCAGGGGTACCTGAAAAGAAAAGATAAATACACTCACCTCATCCATGGTCCAGAGGTAAATCCACGAACTTGTCAAAAAAACAAACCGGACACCCGTACCACACGGACTGAAAGGGGTCCCATGTTGACACATGGGACCCCTTTCCACGAATGCAGAGAGACCCCCCCGTGACAGCTGTCACTGAAAGGTCTCGTAAGCCAATCAGCGAGCGCAACGTCCTTGCACTCTGCTGATTGGCTCTGTGCGCGTCTGAGCTGACAGCGCATCGCAAAGCCTCTCCATTATATTCAATGGTGGGAACTTTGCGGCTAGCGGTGGGGTCACCCGCCGGTCAGCGGCTGACCGCGGGTAACCCCACCGCTGACGGCAAAGTTCCCACCATTGAAAGTAATGGAGAGGCTTTGCGATGCGCTGTCTGAGGTCACACGCGCACAGCCAATCAGGTGAGCGCCACGGAAGTAGCGCTTCCTGATTGGCTGAAGGGACCTCAGTGACAGGAGTCACGTGGTGTCCCGGCATTCGGGGAAAGGGGTCCGATGTGTAAACATGGGACCCCTTTCAGTCCGGCATGGTACGGGTGTTCGTGTTTTTTTTTTTAACAAGTACGTGGATTATCTCCCGGACACTGGATTGAGGTGAGTCTAATTTTTTTCACAGGTACCTCGGATCGTCGGAGACTGTGGCAGTCGGCGTGTCAACATAGGTAAGTATGTGTGTGTCGGCAGTGTGTAATAAAGTTGTACTTGTCAAGGTGTGTGTCTCCTGTTTTTATTTGGGTATTTTTTTTCCAGTAGTACTACAGGTACCAGCGGGCCCATTTTTCTCCCGCATGCTGGTACTTGTGGTTCTCCAAGTACCAGCTTGCGGGGGAGGCTTGCTGGGACTTGTAGTACTACTGGAAAAAACAATATTCTGTCATTTTTCTCAAGGCTATCAGCCTCCCATCCGCAGCCCTTGGATGGGGGGGACAGCCTCGGGCTTCACCCCTGGCCCTTGGGTGGCTGGGGGGGGGGGGACCCCTTGATTGAAGGGGTCCCCACTCCCCCAGGGTACCCCGGCCAGGGGTGACTAGTTGGATATTTAATGCCACGGCCGCAGGGCGCTGTATAAAAGTGACCCCCGGCTGTGGCATTATCTGTCCAGCTAGTGGAGCCCGATGCTGGTGTATAAAATACGGGGGACCCCTACTCTTTTTGTCCCCCGTATTTTTTGCACCAGCATCAGGCGCAGAGCCCGGTGCTGGTTTTAAAAATACGGGGGATCCCATGTCAATTTTGTCCCCGCATTTTTAGAACCAGGACCAGCTCGAAGAGCCCGAGGCTGGTTATGCTTTGGAGGGGGGACCCCACGCCATTTTTTCCGGGTTTTTCCCGTTTTTTTAATTCGCGGCAAAATCCGGCAAATCGGCCGTTTTTCGCCCGCGGGAATGTCGAATCCGTTTTTCATTGAATATGGTGAATTCCGGCAGCCACCTGCCGGAATTCACCTGTCGAATTGTGTCGAATTAAAAAACGGCGATAATTTGCCGCGATTCGCCGTGAATTGCATATACCCCAGTGACTCTCTCTCTGTTTGATGGCATCTCTCCTATCCGGTTGAAGATTAAAGGCAGTGTCTTTCCATAAAGGTTACTTTACTAGCAAACCCCCCTCACACTTGACCCTTCTCCACCAATTACAGGAGGTACATTCTACTCTATTGACACGTTGCGGCTTGTTATGTGTCCTTTGATTGGTCAGCAGCAGCAACACAGTATGGTTTGGCAAAAATAAGAATTTACTTACCGATAATTCTATTTCTCGTAGTCCGTAGTGGATGCTGGGGACTCCGTCAGGACCATGGGGAATAGCGGGCTCCGCAGGAGACAGGGCACATCTAAAAAAGCTTTTAGGTCACATGGTGTGTACTGGCTCCTCCCCCTATGACCCTCCTCCAAGCCTCAGTTAGGTACTGTGCCCGGACGAGCGTACACAATAAGGAAGGATCTTGAATCCCGGGTAAGACTCATACCAGCCACACCAATCACACCGTACCACTTGTGATCTGAACCCAGTTAACAGTATGATAACAAAACGAAGTAGCCTCTGAAAAGATGGCTCACAACAAGAATAACCCGATTTTTGTAACAATAACTATGTACAAGCATTGCAGACAAACCGCACTTGGGATGGGCGCCCAGCATCCACTACGGACTACGAGAAATAGAATTATCGGTAAGTAAATTCTTATTTTCTCTAACGTCCTAGTGGATGCTGGGGACTCCGTCAGGACCATGGGGATTATACCAAAGCTCCCAAACGGGCGGGAGAGTGCGGATGACTCTGCAGCACCGAATGAGAGAACTCCAGGTCCTCCTTAGCCAGAGTATCAAATTTGTAAAATTTTACAAACGTGTTCTCCCCTGACCACGTAGCTGCTCGGCAAAGTTGTAATGCCGAGACCCCTCGGGCAGCCGCCCAAGATGCGCCCACTTTCCTAGTGGAGTGGGCCTTTACAGATTTAGGCTGTGGCACGCCTGCCACAGAATGTGCAAGTTGGATTGTGCTACAGATCCAACGTGCAATCGTCTGTTTAGACGCAGGAGCACCCATCTTGTTGGGTGCATACAATATAAACAGCAAGTCAGACTTTCTGACTCCAGCCGTCCTAAACTATATATATATATATATATTTTTAGGGTCCTGACAACGTCTAGTAACTTGGAGTCCTCCAAGTCCCTAGAAGCCGCAGGCACCATAATAGGTTGTTTCAGGTGAAAAACCTGACACCCCCTTAGGAAGAAAACTGGAGACGAGTCCCAGTTCTGCCCCGTCCGAATGGAAAATTAAATATGGGCTTTTGTAAGACAAAGCCGCCCATTCTGACAATCGCCTGGCCGAGGCCAGGACCAACAGCATGGTCACTGTCCATGTGAGATATTGGTCAACAGCATGTTCACTTTCCATGTGATATATTTCAAATCCACAGATTTGAGCGGTTCAAACCAATATGATTTTAAGGAATCCCAACACTATGTTGAGATCCCACGGTGCCACTAGAGGCACAAAAAGGGGTGTATATGCAATACTCCCTTGACAATCTGGACTTCAGGAACTGAAGTCAATTCTTTTCGGAAGAAATTCTACAGGGCCGAAACTTAAAACCTTAAAGAACCCCAATTTTAGGCTCAAAACACTCCTGTTTTCAGGAAGTGTAGAAATCGACCTAGTTGAATTTTCTTCGTGGGGCCTTCCTGGCCTCACCCACGCAACATATTTTCACCACATGTGGTGATGACGTTGTGCGGTCACCTACTTCCTGGCTTTGACCAGGGTAGGTATGACCTCTTATGGAATGCCTTTTTCCTTCAGGATCCGGCATTCAACCGCCATGCCGTCAAACGCAGCCGCGGTAAGTCTTGGAATAGACATGGTACCTGCTGAAGCAAGTCCCTTCTTAGCTCCCCAGGCCCTTAGTCCTCTGTGAGCATCTCTTGAAGTTCCGGGTACCAAGTCCCTCTTGGCCAATCCGGAGTCACGAGTATAGTTCATACTCCTCTATGTCTTATAATTCTCAATACCTTGGTTATGAGAAGCAGAGGAGGGAACACATACACCGACTGTTACACCCACGGTGTTACCAGGACATCCACAGCTATCGCCTGAAGGTCTCATGACCTGGCGCAATACCTGTCCCGTTTTTTGTTCGGGCGGGACGCCATCATTTCCACCTTTGGTCTTTGCCAATGGCTCACAATCATGCGGAAAAACTTCCCTATGAAGTTCTCACTCTCCCAGGTGGAGGTCATGCCTGCTGAGGAAGTCTGCTTCCCAGTCGTCCACTCCCGGAGAGAACACTGCTGACAGTGCTATCACATGATTTTCCGCCTAGCGAAAAATCCTTGCAGTTTTTTCACTGCCCTCCAGCTTCTTGTGTCGCCCTTTCTGTTTACGTGGGCGACTGCCGTGATGTTATCCCACTGGATCAATACCGGCTGACCTTGAAGCAGAGGTCTTGCTAAGTTTAGAGCCTTATAATTTTGCTCTTAGCTCCATCTATGTGGAGAGAATTCTCCAGACTTGATCACACTTTCCTGGAAATTTTTTCCCTGTGTGACTGCTCCCCAGCCTCTCAGGCTGGCCTCCGTGGTCACCAGCATCCAATCCTGAATGCTGAATCTGTGGCCCTCTAGAAGATGAGCACTCTGTAATCACCACAGGAGAGACACCCTTGTCCTTGGATATAGGGTTATCCGCTGATGCATCTGAAGATGCGATCCGGACCATTTGTCCAGCAGATCCCACTGAAGAGTTCTTGCGTGAAATCTGCCGAATGGAATTGCTTCGTAATAAGCCACCATTTTTACCAGGACTCTTGTGCAATGATGCACTGACACTTTTCCTGGTTTTAGGAGGATCCCGATTAGCTCGGATAACTCCCTGGCTTTCTCCTCTGGGAGAAACACCTTTTTCTGGACTGTGTCCAGAATCATCCCTAGGAACAGTAGACGTGTCCTCGGAAAAGCTACGATTTTGGAATATTTAGAATCCACTCGTGCTGTCGTAGAACTATTAAAGATAGTGCTACTCCTACCTCCAACTGTTCTCTGGACCTTGCCCTTATCAGGAAAGCGTCCAAGTTTCTTCTAAGAAGAATCATCATTTCGGCCATTACCTTGGTAAAGACCCGGGGCGCCGTGGACAATCCAAACGGCAGCGTCTGAACTGATAGTGACAGTTCTGTACCACGAACCTGAAGTACCCTTGGTGAGAAGGGCAAATTTGGACATGTAGGTAAATGTCCCTGATATCCAGTGACACCATCTCGTCCCCTTCTTCCTGGTTCGCTATCACTGCTCTGAGTGACTCCATCTTGATTTGAACGCTTGTATGTAAGTGTTCAAATATTCCAGATCTCACCGAGCCGTTTGGCTTCAGTACCACAATATAGTGTGGAATAATACCCCCTCCCTTGTTGTAGGAGGGGTACTTTGATTATCACCTGCTGGGAATACAGCCTGTGAATTGTTTCCAATACTGCCTCCCTGTCGGAGGTAGACGTTGGTAAAACAGACTTCCGGAACTTGTGAGGAGGAGACGTCTCGAATTTCCAATGTACACCTGGGATACTACATGTAGGATCCAGGAGTCCCCTTGCGAGTGAGCCCACTGCGTGCTGAAACTCTTGAGATGACCCCCTACCGCACCTGAGTCCACTTGTACTGCCCCAGCGTCATGCTGCGGACTTGGCAGAAGCTGTGAAGGGCTTCTGTTCCTGGGAATGGGCTGCTTGCTGCAATCTTCTTCCCTTTCCTCTACCCCTGGGCAGATATGACTGGCCTTTGCCCGCCTGCCCGTATGGGGACGAAAGGACTGAGACTGAAAAGACTGTGTCCTTTTCTGCTGAGATGTGACTCGGGGAACAAAAGGTGGATTTTTCAGCTGTTGCCATGGCCACCAGGTCCGATGGACCGCCCCTTTATACGGCAATACTTCCATGTGCCGTCTGGAATCTGCCTCACCTGACCACTGTCGTGTCTTCGTCTGGCAGATATGGACATCACATTTACTCTTGATGCCAGAATGCAAATATCCCTCTGCGCATCACGCATATATAGAAATGCATCCTTAAAATGCTCTATAGACAATAAAATCTTGTCCCTGTCAAGGGTATCAAAATTTTCAGTCAGGAAATCCGACCAAGCCCCCTCAGCGCTGCACATCCAGTCTGAGGCGATTGCTGGTCGTAGTATAACACCAGTATGTGTGTATATACTTCTTAGGCTATTTTTCAGCTTCCTATCAGCTGGCTCCTTGAGGGCGGCCGTATCTGGAGACGGTAACGCCACTTGTTTTTATAAGCGTGTGAGCGCCTTATCCACCCTAAGGTGTGTTTCCCAACTCGCCCTTACTTCTGGCGGGAAAGGGTATACCGCCCATAACTTTCTATCGGAGGAACCCCACGTATCATCACACACTTCATTTAATTTATCTGATTCAGGCAAAACTACAAGTAGTTTATTCACACCCTACAAAATACCCTTATTTGTGGTACTTGTAGTATCAGAAATATGTAACACCTCCTTCATGCCCTTAACATGTAACGTGTGGCCCTAAAGGAAAATACGTTTGTTTCTTCACCGTCGACACTGGAGTCAGTGTCCCTGAGGTAAATGGGCGTTTTTACAAGCCCCTGACGGCGTCTGAGACGCCTGGACAGGTACTAATTTGTTTGCCGGTCGTCTCATGTCGTCAACCGGCTCGCAGCGTGTTGACATGATCACGTACTTCCACAAGTAAGCCATCCATTCCGGTGTCGACTCCCTAGAGAGTGACATCACCATTACAGGCAATTTGCTCCGCCTCCTCACCAACATTTTCCTCATACATGTCGACACACACGTACCGACATACAGCACACACACAGGGAATGCTCTGATAGAGGACAGGACCCACTAGCCCTTTGGGGAGACAGAGGGAGAGTTTGCCAGCACACACCAAAATGCTATAATTATACAGGGACAACCTTTATAAAAGTGTTCCTCCCTTATAGCATTTAATATATATTTATATCGCCAAATCAGTGCCCCCCCTCTCTGTTTTAACCCTGTTTCTGTAGTGCAGTGCAGGGGAGAGCATGGGAGCCTTCCCCTCAGCCTTTCTGTGAGGGAAAATGGCGGTGTGCTGAGGAGAATAAGCTCCGCCCCTTTTTCGGCGGGCTTTTTCTCCCGGTTTTTAAGAACTGGCCTGGGTTAAAATACATACATATAGCCTTAATGGCTATATGTGATGTATTTATTTTGCCAATAAGGTACTTATATTGCTGCCCAGGGCGCCCCCAGCAGCGCCCTGCACCCTCCGTGACTAGGTCAGTGAGCCGTGTGACAACAATGGCGCACAGCTGCAGTGCTGTGCGCTACCTTCATGAAGACTGTGAAGTCTTCTGCCGCCTGTTTCCGGACCTCCGTTCTGCCGTCTTCTTCAGCGTCTGTAAGGGGGATCGGCGGCGCGGCTCCGGGACGAACCCCAGGCTGACCTGTGTTCCGACTCCCTCTGGAGCTCAGTGTCCAGTAGCCTAAGATCCCAATCCATCCTGCACGCAGGTGAGTTGGAGATCTCTCCCCTAAGTCCCTCGTTGCAGTGATCCTGTTGCCAGCAGGAATCACTGAATGAAACCTAAAAAAAAACTTTTCTAAACAGCTCTTTAAGAGAGCCACCTAGATTGCACCCTTCTCGGACGGGCACAAAAACCTAACAGAGGCTTGGAGGAGGGTCATAGGGGGAGGAGCCAGTACACACCATGTGACCTAAAAGCTTTTTTAGATGTTCCCTGTCTCCTGCGGAGCCCGCTATTCCCCATGGTCCTGACGGAGTCCCCAGCATCCACTAGGACGTTAGAGAAACAAAGGCTGAATATTTCATTGAAACTGTGAGGGAATGAGACCTAAAGGCTGCGTAGCCCCCAAATGCTAGTGGCAACAGCAGGGGTGTTTTACCAGAGGAGGGGGCCCGTGTGCATACATCGGTTGGGCCCCCTCCTCTTCACGGCACAGCAGACTTTGGCATTGTGCCAGAGTCTACTGCGCATGTGCAGGTTTCCGGAAACATGGCACCCGCCATTTTTCTGGAAAATAAATCCCTACTGCACAGGTGCAGCGACCATTTTGCCGCAGCTGCCGCTCCGACGCAGGACTCCGGAAAGGTAAGTAATAAAACATGGGTGCAGTGTGTGTGGTGTGGGCCCCGCTGGACCCAAAGACCTGTGTGCACCGCACCCATTATAGAGTAGAAACGCCAATGGGCCACAGGCATCACGGGAAGACTTATAAATCAGGATCATTATTCCCTGAATGCAGAGAATTCTATTTTGGATTGAATATAACAAGCTACAGCTGATCCCAGAGCATTACTTACCTGTGGTACAATGTATCATACCATCTGTTGGGCCTTCTGATGTCTGGCGCAGCGCCATCTGTCTCTCCGGGACCATGTTGGCAGCATGTCGTCAGTTGACAACAGGCTGTCTCGCTATTACTATTATTATTGGTGTTTTTGTGCAAAGCGCCAGACATGGGGGAACACAGAACATACATAAAATAGGGACATACAAGCAGACAAAATGTGGATGTAAAAAAATTGGAAGGAGGGCTCTGTGGGTGTAAGAGCAAAGGAGTAAGTATAGATCGGAGTAGTATAGGTGTGAGAGTGTACTAGTGTTAGTATAGGTGGGAGTGGGGTAGGTGTGAGGGTGTACTAGTGTGAGTAGTATAGGTGGGAGTAGGGTAGGTGTGGGGGTGTACTAGTGTGAGTAGTATAGGTGGGAGTAGGCTAGGTGTGAGGGTGTACTAGTGTGATTAGTATAGGAGGGAGTAGGGTAGGTGTGAGGATGTACTAGTGTGTGTAGTATAGGTGTGAGTAGGGTAGGTGTGAGGGTGCAGTAGTATAGGTGTGAGTAGGGTAGGTGTGAGTGTGTACTAGTGTGTGTAGTATAGGTGGGAGTAGGGGAGGTGTGAGGGTGTACCAGTGTGAGTAGTATCGGTGGGAGTAGGGTAGGTGGGATGGTGTACTAGTGTGAGTGATATAGGTGGGAGTAGGGTAGGTGTGAGGATGTATTAGTGTGGGTAGTATAGGTGGGAGTAGGGTAGGTGTGAAGATGTATTAGTGTGAGTAGTATCGGTGGGAGTAGGGTTGGTGTGAGGGTGTACTAGTGTGAGTAGTATAGGTGGGAGTAAGATAGGTGTGAAGATGTATTAGTGTGAGTAGTATAGGTGTGAGTAGGGTAGGTGTGAGGGTGTACTAGTGTGAGTAGTATAGGAGGGAGTAGGATAGGTATGGGGGGTGTACTAGTGGGAGTAGTATAGGTGAGAGTAGGGTAGGTGTGAGTGTGTAAATACTGTACACTGCTGTGCATAGTAGGGAGTAGGATAGGTATGGGGGTGTACTAGTGTGAGTAGTATAGGTGGGAGTATGGTAGGTGTGAGTGTGTAAATACTGTACACACTGCTGTGTATAGGAGGGAGTAGGGTAGGTATGGGGGTGTACTAGTGGGAGTAGTATAGGGTAGGTGTGAGGGTGTAAATACTGTACACTGCTGTGTATAGGAGTGAGTAGGATAGGTATGGGGGTGTACTAGTGTGAGTAGTATAGGAGGGAGTAGGATAGGTATTGGGGTGTACTAGTGTGAGTAGTATAGGAGGGAGTAGGGTAGGTGTGAGTGTGTAAATACTGTACACTGCTGTGTATAGGAGGGAGTAGGATAGGTATGGGGGTGTACTAGTGTGAGTAGTATAGGAGGGAGTAGGATAGGTGTGAGTGTGTAAATACTGTACACACTGCTGTGTATAGGAGGGAGTAGGATAGGTATGGGGGTGTACTAGTGGGAGTAGTATAGGTGGGAGTATGGTAGGTGTGAGTGTGTAAGTACTGTACACTGCTGTGTATAGGAGGGAGTAGGATAGGTATGGGGGTGTACTAGTGGGAGTAGTATAGGTGGGAGTAGGGTAGGTGTGAGTGTGTAAATACTGTACACACTGCTGTGTATAGGAGGGAGTAGGATAGGTATGGGGGTGTACTAGTGTGAGTAGTATAGGAGGGAGTAGGGCAGATGTGAGGGTGTAAATACTGTACACACTGCTGTGTATAGGAGGGAGTAGGGTAGGTATGGGGGTGTACTAGTGGGAGTAGTATAGGTGGGAGTAGGGCAGATGTGAGGGTGTAAATACTGTACACACTGCTGTGTATAGGAGGGAGTAGGATAGGTATGGGGGTGTACTAGTGTGAGTAGTATAGGAGGGAGTAGGATAGGTATGGGGGTGTACTAGTGGGAGTAGTATAGGTGGGAGTACGGTAGGTGTGAGTGTGTAAATACTGTACACACTGCTGTGTATAGGAGGGAGTAGGATAGGTATGGGGGTGTACTAGTGGGAGTAGTATAGGTGGGAGTAGGGTAGGTGTGAGTGTGTAAATACTGTACACACTGCTGTGTATAGGAGGGAGTAGGATAGGTATGGGGGGTGTACTAGTGTGAGTAGTATAGGAGGGAGTAGGATAGGTGTGGGGGGTGTACTAGTGTGAGTAGTATAGGAGGGAGTAGGATAGGTATGGGGGGTGTACTAGTGGGAGTAGTATAGGTGGGAGTATGGTAGGTGTGAGTGTGTAAGTACTGTACACTGCTGTGTATAGGAGGGAGTAGGATAGGTATGGGGGTGTACTAGTGGGAGTAGTATAGGTGGGAGTAGGGTAGGTGTGAGTGTGTAAGTACTGTACACTGCTGTGTATAGGAGGGAGTAGGATAGGTATGGGGGTGTACTAGTGGGAGTAGGGTAGGTGTGAGTGTGTAAATACTGTACACACTGCTGTGTATAGGAGGGAGTAGGATAGGTATGGGGGTGTACTAGTGTGAGTAGTATAGGTGAGAGTAGGGTAGGTGTGAGTGTGTAAATACTGTACACACTGCTGTGTATAGGAGGGAGTAGGATAGGTATGGGGGTGTACTAGTGGGAGTAGTATAGGTGGGAGTAGGGTAGGTGTGAGTGTGTAAATACTGTACACACTGCTGTGTATAGGAGGGAGTAGGATAGCTATGGGGGTGTACTAGTGGGAGTAGGCTAGGTGTGAGTGTGTAAATACTGTACACACTGCTGTGTATAGGAGGGAGTAGGATAGGTATGGGGGTGTACTAGTGTGAGTAGTATAGGAGGGAGTAGGATAGGTGTGGGGGGTGTACTAGTGTGAGTAGTATAGGAGGGAGTAGGATAGGTATGGGGGGTGTACTAGTGGGAGTAGTATAGGTGGGAGTATGGTAGGTGTGAGTGTGTAAGTACTGTACACTGCTGTGTATAGGAGGGAGTAGGATAGGTATGGGGGTGTACTAGTGGGAGTAGTATAGGTGGGAGTAGGGTAGGTGTGAGTGTGTAAGTACTGTACACTGCTGTGTATAGGAGGGAGTAGGATAGGTATGGGGGTGTACTAGTGGGAGTAGGGTAGGTGTGAGTGTGTAAATACTGTACACACTGCTGTGTATAGGAGGGAGTAGGATAGGTATGGGGGGTGTACTAGTGTGAGTAGTATAGGTGAGAGTAGGGTAGGTGTGAGTGTGTAAATACTGTACACACTGCTGTGTATAGGAGGGAGTAGGATAGGTATGGGGGTGTACTAGTGGGAGTAGTATAGGTGGGAGTAGGCTAGGTGTGAGTGTGTAAATACTGTACACACTGCTGTGTATAGGAGGGAGTAGGATAGGTATGGGGGTGTACTGGTGGGAGTAGTATAAGTGGGAGTAGGGCAGATGTGAGGGTGTAAATACTGTACACTGCTGTGTATAGGAGGGAGTAGGATAGGTATGGGGGGTGTACTAGTGGGAGTAGTATAGGTGGGAGTATGGTAGGTGTGAGTGTGTAAATACTGTACACTGCTGTGTATAGGAGGGAGTAGGATAGGTATGGGGGTGTACTAGTGGGAGTAGTATAGGTGGGAGTAGGGTAGGTGTGAGTGTGTAAATACTGTACACACTGCTGTGTATAGGAGGGAGTAGGATAGGTATGGGGGTGTACTGGTGGGAGTAGTATAAGTGGGAGTAGGGCAGATGTGAGGGTGTAAATACTGTACACTGCTGTGCGACTACATCATACCGCCTACTAAGCACTTAACCTCATGCATTAAATCCCTATAGATAGAGTGTAAGCTTGTCAGCCAGGGCCCTCTTATCATTCTGTCTGTTAAAACCAAGGCTCGTTTTATTAGTGTTCCCAATTGTAAATCACAACGGAATATACTGGCACATAAATAAATGTTAATAAACTAAGAAATAATTAATACAGTAAATAACAGACGAGAGATGGGCATTGTTATATACTGAAGCCTTATTTTATCAGGACTTTTATGAATGTTGATAACTGTACAACTATGAATGATTCTCTCACATTGATCCGGAATGAAAATGCTTACAAACTTATTGTAACGTTAGTATACACACACAGGAAAAATAGGTGGTAATAGGACAACACAAAGTGCAGTGATTCACCAACCCTAAGCGCAGGCTCAAAAGCCGGCCTATATTTTTGAACAGGACATGTAAGTAAATATAAAGACTAACCTTGAAAACTGTCTGAGCTTGGACTCTATGCTCCGGTGTCTCATGCACATTCTGGTCAGAGCAGAACCAACTTCCCTTGTTGCCCCTGGAAGAAAAGAAAAAATAGTTATGTTAAACATTTAAAAAAAAAAATCTAAGTAATACGTATTTTATCTACAGCCTAGTATGCCTAAGCCAACCTATTTGAAAGATGGAAATCACCAAGTGAGACATAGATGTATACACTTCTGATGGAGGACGATACAGACCTAAACTTGCTGCATATATAACAGGGGGGAAACATTAACTTGCAGTTTTACTTTGTGCAACCGATTAGAAGACTTGGCCCTGCATTTAAAAGCCATCATTGGGCCTAATTCAGACCTGATCATAGCAGCAACTTTGTTAGATGGGCTAAACCATGTGCACTGCAGGGGGGGGGGGGGGGGGGGGGGGGGCAGATGTAACATGTGCAGAGAGAGTTAGATTTGGGTGGGATGTGTTCACACTGAAATCTAAATTGCATTGTAAAAATAAAGCAGCCAGTATGTACCCTGCACAGAAACAATACAACCCACCCAAATCTAACTCTCTCTGCACATGTTATATCTGCCCCCTGCAGTGCACATGGTTTTGCCCAACTGCTAACAAATTTGCTTCTGCGATCAACTCTGAATTACCCCCAGTGTTTATGCCTTATAGTGTAACGGCAAACAATAGATAAGTGGTAGAATTAATTTAGTCAATCTAAGCAATGTGAGAGACACAGACTTGCCTCTTTTAAAGAACACCTTATTCACCGTAAACAATGGACATCATTTTGCATTCCAGGAATTTTTTCGATTGAGGAAAGAAAAAATACTTGAAAATGTGGTTTTTCTGTGCTGTGCTGCATTGCACCACATGATGGCAGTATGGCACTCTTGCAAAATAATAACATGACCTGCTTCTGTAATGTTTTACTCTAATCTTCATTTCCATATCAGCCCCTAGAAATGGCTTTGAAATTTTTCAAATGTCAAAACAGATCCAACATATAAAATACATTATAAGAAATATATTGTCAGGACGGTGAGGCCATGTTTCTCGTTTGTATTGCTGTTTTCCCTATGGGGTTGTTGTGAGATGATGCTGGGAAGGACTTTGGTGGAAAGCCAGACCCATAATGGTAGCATAGGCTGTCCAAGATTTGAGCAGCCAGATTTGTGTTGGTGCAGGAGAACGCCGTGTGTTAACCCTTTCAGAAACAGGATTGCCCGCCGTGTACTAGTATGGTGCATGAACTCTTCCTGCACAATGAATAACCCAGTGTACGTGGGTTTTGGGTTTTATTTTGCACCATAATAAAAGCATACACGTTTGGATCCATGTTATACATTTGATCATAGAGTTCTGGGGTTTTATTGCCTTTTATTTGTTACATGATTATTACTATTTTTGTTTTTTTGGAATCACATTTTCATAATTTATTTGTAACATTAAAATCTCATATTACAGAGATTGAAAACACCTAACTATATTATATGTTTACGGATCTGTCCCCATAGATTACACGGCAGCGGCACCCTAAAATGACCCCGATTTTGCGCCTAAAGTTACCATCCACTAGAGGTGCATATTAAAATATGTGATTTAGAGGCTACTATAAGTGTGGCACACCACATTTTTAAGACCGGAGGATTATTTATGTACTAAAGATCAATTATCATTGGTTTTTTTTCATCAATCACAATCGATGTTGAGTTTAAGGGGCAAAAATACATTTAGGGGTTACATTTACTAAGCAGTGATAAGAGCGGAGAAGTGAGCAGGTGGAGAAATTTCCCCATCAACCAATCAGCAGCTCTGTATCATTTTATAGTATGCAAATTATAGATGTTACTTCAGTGGTGATTGGTTGCCATGGGCAACTTCTCCACTGGCTCACTTCTCCGCTCTCATCACTGCTTAGTAAATGTCCCCCTTAATAACAGATGGTTTTTGATAGTCCTTTTCAAATGTTAATGTTTGTTTCAGCCCTGGAAAGCACAACATCGAGTTAGATCAGTTTCCATCAATGTGAAATCGATAAAAAGTAAATATACCCTGTGGTGGGGGATCGGGGCGGGGGTGGAGGGGGGGGGGGGGTGATTATTTCTTTCATCATTGCAGAAAAACGGAATAAATCCATTTATAGTGGGTGCCCTCATTGTGACCCTTACATAATTGCTATCTCAAAAACATATTTTTCAAAAAGAATGAATCCAATTATTTTGTACTTCGAAACAGACTCTTCAGTGGTGTTGCAGGATCTTATTAAGGAGTTCTTGGACTGCATTCGCATGAATATTGGTTACTCTGACAAAAATCAGACCATCCAAACGGTCTGCGCTGCTCCCAAAATTCCCACGTCTAGGTTAACGCAGACAGAAAATAACCCGGGAAGTGTATTTTATATGACAGGAGAATTATTAGTCCCTGCGCACACCTTCGCCGCAATTTATTAAGGTCGGGTAACCACAATAGAAGAGTAAATGGGAAATTCAGAAGCATGACATTTTGTTATGGGTGGAAGGGGTAAGAAAAGGTGTACCATGGGTTAAGGGTGTGGGGATTTCAGCTTCTCCTCTGTCCATATGCTGACAATTACAGGGTTGGGAGCAAAATGAAACTAAGGCCACAAGAGAGAACCCTCTGGTTTTGCTAAGTGACAGGTGGACAGAAGGCTCTATAAATGTCCAGGAAAGGGGAAGGCATCCTGCAATTACAGGGCTGTGGCAGCACGGTGCTCGTTCCGCAGAGAAGCCTCGGTGCGCACAGCCAAAATCAGAGCCAGGGTCAACTTCGGGCTGCGCAGTGACAGGAGAATTTACAGAGATTATGAAATTAGACTAACGAGGACGGAATGTTTTACAAACACCGAACTGGAATTGGGCAACCAGGAGGGAGATATTTTGACAGAATTGGTCACACTCCAGCTGCAACAGTTACCGGAGGAGATATTAATGTGTTGGCTCCTAACAAACCCGTGCGTTCACTCTTAATATCAACACTGGTACGAGAGACAGCACTGTAGGTGGTCTGATTACATAGTGCTGCACACTTCATCTACTATGGACAGATAACACGTATTTAAAAAAAGCTATTTTATATCTCATGCAGATTTACTATTTAAAGGACCAAATAACTTTGAAATACAATAAAAAATATGACTAAGGGGGAGATGTACTAAGCAGTGATAAAAGTGGAGAAGTGAGCCAGTGGAGAAGTTGCCCATGGCAACCAATCAGCATTGGTGTAACATTTCTAATTTGCATACTTTAAAAGTATACAGAGCAGCTGATTGGTTGCCATGGACAACTACTCCACTGGCTCCCTTCTCCACTTTTATCACTGCTTAGTACATCTCCCCCTTAGTTTCTTAGGGCCTGATGCAAAGATGTTCGCAGGACTGATTCAGCACACAGATTCCCAATAATCTGTCATCTGTGGCTGCGCATTGTCCATTCTGAACGGGCCCTTCAATGTCACCCGTAGTTCCACTCTGCCGCTGCCTGATTGTCACTGGCGTTGAGGGGTAGGGGGGAGGGCTGTGTTCCTAGAAATGAGGGTCGTGTTGCCCCCGTTTTCTGGGAGGGAAGAGCCAGGGGTCTTATTCAGCTTTGCATTTTCCATCCATCTCTGAATCAGGTCCTTAGCCGTCTATTCTCTCTGCGATTCTGGTATTAGAGTGAGAACTCTCAAGACTACAGGGAGAGCAAGAAACTCTCCTGCACCTTCAAGGTGGGCGGAGACAGGTCACAATCGTGCAACTCATCAATTCCTGCACACCTCATTTAAGAAAAAATGGGTGGGGCAGGATTATGCAATTTGTCCTCAGGCCACACCCACCACTTTCATACCTCATGTCTTCATATCCATAACTAAAAGCACATATAATGTTCCATGTATAGAAGTCACAATTCCATAACAGAACTTCAGCTATTTGACATTGGGGGTAATTCCAAGTTGATCGCAGCAGGAATTTTGTTAGCAGTTGGGCAAAACCATGTGCACTACAGGGGGGGCAGATATAACATGTGCAGAGAGAGTTAGATTTGGGTGGGGTGTGTTCAATCTGCAATCTAATTTGCAGTGTTAAAATAAAGCAGCCAGTATTTACCCTGCACAGAAACAAAATAACCCACCCAAATCTCACTCTTTCTGCACATGTTATATCTGCCTCCATTGCAGTGCACATGGTTTTGCCCAACTGCTAACAAAATTCCTGCTGCGATCAACTTGGAATTACCCCCATTGTCTTTACATTTGCAGCTGGTTATAAGCTATTGCTTTCTGTTATCAGCGATCTGATTAAAAAAGAAATGCTACAGGAGTCTGACTGGAATGTTCTTCACAGTGGCATTACGGACAGGACGCCTGGTAGGTATATAAATGGGTGTCGTACGGTATGCCGGCGCTCGGGCTCCCGGCGCCCAGCATACCGGCACCGGGAGCCCGACCGCCGGCATACCGACAGCGGGCGAGCGCAAAGTAGCCCCTTGCGGGCTCGCTACGCTCGCCACGCTGCGGGCACGGTGGTGCGCTACACGCGCCACACTATTTTATTCTCGCTCCAGGGGGGTCGTGGACCCCCACGAGGGAGAATAGTTGTCGGTATGCCTGGTGTCGGGATTCCGGCGCCAGTATACTGTGCGCCGGGATCCCGACATTCGGCATACAGAAGACCACCCATATAAATATATCTTCCCCGCAAACACAACAGAGAACATTTAGTTACTCACATCAGTCCCTGTCCCAATGGAGCTTACAATCTATATTTCCTATCACATAGACACATGCACATGCATACACAATAGGGTTCATTTATTTTGTCAGAAGCCAATTAAACCACCATTCGTTTTTGGTTTAATTGGCTTCTGACAAAATAAAAGCAGAATACACTGAGGAAATCTACGTAAGCACGGAGAGAACATACAAACCTCACAGAGAAGGCCTCAGTGGGAAGGGAACCCAAGACCTCAGCACTGATAGGCCACAAGTTAACTACATTTATAAACTGCTTCCACCCCACAGTAGCAAATAATTGTATACCCCACTGGTAAAGCCAACCTAACCAGAAGCCAGTGAGCTTGCAATGCAGGAGAATGATTCTGTCTGATCCTATCCTCCTATCCTACAGCGCTTAGCAGAGGGCTGTATACTGATCATCTGTGCTCCCCCCAACGTGGCATCCATCATTCATGAGTCAGGGAGGCTGTGACGTAGGAAGGAGCCTGCTCAGCCTGAGGGAAGTATAGATCAGAAGCAGAGATTTGCATACAGGGTGCGCTGCTTTTCTGTGTTCTTCTCGGATGACGGCACATGCGACGCAGCATGACAACACGGTTAGCACTGCGGTCTGAAAGCGCCGTGGTCTTGGGCTCTATTCCGACCAGGGCCATATCTGTGTGAAGTTTATATGCTCTCCCTGCACTGGTGTGTATCTACGCAAGGTGCTCTGGTCTCCTACCACAATAATAAAACATACCGATACAGTAATTGGCAGATGTCCACCGATAATAAATAAATATAATGGACAAGTTCTGTCTAACAACCGCTTGTTCCCATACCCCATTCTAGGGAACTTTTGTGTACTGATACTAAAAGCTGTCAGTGAATTATTATACAATGCTCGGTGGAAAAGTATACAGAAAATATTGGCCACCCTGGCTCCGGATCACATAGTTATGTGTGAGAATGGGGAACAATAAATCCAAATACTCTACCAATCTCCACCAATACTCCCTGTGTGCACCTGTGTATCCTGGAAGAGCACATTCGGAGCTATACTTAGTTATTCTATCATCTCCACCAATACTCCCTGTGTGCACCTGTGTGTCCTGGAAGAGCACATTGGTAGCTATACTTCGTTATTCTATCATCTCCACCAATACTCCCTGCGTGCACCTGTGTATCCTGGAAGAGCACATTGGGAGCTATACTTAGTTATTCTATCATCTCCACCAATACTCCCTGCGTGCACCTGTGTATCCTGGAAGAGCACATTGGGAGCTATACTTAGTTATTCTATCATCTCCACCAATACTCCCTGTGTGCACCTGTGTGTCCTGGAAGAGCACATTGGGAGCTATACTTCGTTATTCTTTCATCTCCACCAATATTCCCTGTGTGCACCTGTGTGTCCTGGAAGAGCACATTGGGAGCTATACTCAGTTATTTCTTTCATCTCCACCAATACTCCGTGTGCACCTGTGTGTCATGGAAGAGCACATTGGGAGCTATACTTAGTTATTCTATCATCTCCACCAATACTCCCTGTGTGCACCTGTGTGTCCTGGAAGAGCACATTGGGAGCTATACTTCGTTATTTCTTTCATCTCCACCAATACTCTCTGTGTGCACCTATGTGTCCTGGACAGAGGCATAACAAGGGAAGGGCGAGTGGGGCACGTGCCCTGGGCGCCTTGGCAGGCCCAGGAGAGGGGGGCGCCGCCGCCGGCCAGGGCATCATGCCCCACTCGCCCCTGACACGCCGAAATGTGAGGGGAGGAGAGCGCAGCGTCTCCCCCTCCCCTCACCGCCGCTGCCAGCAGCGCTGCTGTGTCTGGTCTCGGCGGCGTTAGCCAACCAGAGCTTGCGGACCGGCTACTGATTGGCTGCCGGTCCGCGAGCTCTGATTGGCTAGCGAACCGGCGCAAGATAGCCGCCGGAGACCTGGAGCGGTGAGGGGAAGGAAAGGCGCTGCGCTCTCCTCTCCTCCCCTCACATAGATATCAACAAGCGGTGAGTGACGGGGGGAGGAGGAGGGGTGGTCGGCACAGTGGGGCATGTATCTGGCACTAAGTGGGGCATGTATCTGGCACTGAGTGGGGCATGTATCTGGCACTGAGTGGGGCATGTATCTGGCACTGAGTGAGGCATGTAACTGGCACTGAGTGAGGCATGTAACTGGCACTGAGTGAGGCATGTAACTGGCACTGAGTGAGGCATGTAACTGGCACTGAGTGAGGCATGTAACTGGCACTGAGTGGGGCATGTATCTGGCACTGAGTGGGGCATGTAACTGGCACTGAGTGGGGCATGTAACTGGCACTGAGTGGGGCATGTAACTGGCACTGAGTGGGGCATGTAACTGGCACTGAGTGGGGCATGTAACTGGCACTGAGTGGGGCATGTATCTGGCACTGTGGGGCATGCCGGGGCAATGTATCTGGCACTGTGGGGCAATGTATCTGGCACTGTGGAGCAATGTATCTGGCACTGTGGGGCATGTATCTGGCACTGTGGGGCATGTATCTGGCACTGTGGGGCATGTATCTGGCACTGTGGGGCATGTATCTGGCACTGTGGGGCATGTATCTGGCACTGTGGGGCATGTATCTGGCACTGTGGGGCATGTATCTGGCACTGTGGGGCATGTAACTGGCACTGTGGGGCAATGTAACTGGCACTGTGGGGCAATGTAACTGGCACTGTGGGGCAATGTAACTGGCACTGTGGGGCTTTTATCCTGCACTGTGGGGCTTTTATCCTGCACTGTGGGGCATTGTATCTGGCACTGTGGGGCATTGTATCTGGCACTGTGGGGCATTGTATCTGGCACTGTGGGGCATTGTATCTGGCACTGTGGGGCATTTTCAGTGGCTACAGCCCTTCTGGTGCGTGGCCACGCCCATTTTTTCGCTGCGCGCACATGCTTCTTTTGGGGAGTATTTTTTTTTTTTGGGGGGGGGGGCGCCATTTTCCATCTTGCCCAGGGCTCTGAAAACCCTAGCTACGCCTCTGGTCCTGGAAGAGCACATTGGGAGCTATACTTAGTTATTCTATCATCTCCACCAATACTCCCTGCGTACACCTGTGTATCCTGGAAGAGCACATTGGGAGCTATACTTCGTTATTCTATCATCTCCACCAATACTCCCTGCGTACACCTGTGTATCCTGGAAGAGCACATTGGGAGCTATACTTCGTTATTATATCATCTCCACCAATACTCCCTGCGTACACCTGTGTATCCTGGAAGAGCACATTGGGAGCTATACTTCGTTATTATATCATCTCCACCAATACTCCCTGCATACACCTGTGTATCCTGGAAGAGCACATTGGGAGCTATACTTAGTTATTCTTTCATCTCCACCAATACTCCCTGTGTACACCTGTGTGTCCTGGAAGAGCACATTGGGAGCTATACTTCGTGATTTCCTTCATCTCCACCAATACTCCCTGTGTGCACCTGTGTGTCCTGGAAGAGTACATTGGGAGATATACTTAGTGATTTCCTTCATCTCCACCAATACTCCCTGTGTGCACCTGTGTGTCCTGGAAGAGTACATTGGGAGATATACTTAGTGATTTCCTTCATCTCCACCAATACTCCCTGTGTGCACCTATGTGTCCTGGAAGAGCACATTGGGAGCTGAAGTTTAATGACCGCTGGAAAACTACAGGTCGCTAAATAATTCTGTTCTCCTCTGACGGAGTCTTTGTGACACTGCTGTACAGGAGACACTGTAGAAGCTTTAACTGTGCTCCGGCTTAATCCGTTTGTTATTCAACACCACGTAGGGATAAAGGAGGTGGTGGGGGGACAGGAAAGCTCCATATGAGAAGGATCAGTTCCTGCAGCACAATGACTGTGTATCAATGAAATTACAGCTTGGTGAAATGTGCGTCTGAACCTCCCAGTGTTTCATGACTATCACCAGCAGGCTGCATTACCATTCACCTCTCACACCTCCAACGCCGTACATAGAGGTCAATATTTTACTTTATTCCCAGGGACACTGCTGCACCTAAGTTATCTTGTCGGACCTTGGAGAACTACAACTCCCACCCAGACATGTTTAACGAACCTCAATGTAATGTATTATTTTCAGTCTGAAATATTGCTCTAGCCTCCAATACACATGGACTCGGAGGGGCTGAAGAATAAGAACAGATGGTGGGAAATGGCATATAATACGCAGGAAGAGATTACATTTATTGTGCCGTTACTGGTTTATGGGAACAAATTTGCGGAGACTTATTTCCTCGTTTATTTCATGTGAAAGTATGAGCTGTACATTACAAGTAACCCCAGGGCCTCTGTATTAAACATGGAGCTAGGTGCCGATTATCGCTGTAAACTATAGCAGCCAATTAGACTTCTGCTATCATTTTCTGAACTGCACTACAAAAATGGCTACTAGTGCCTGATTGGTTAACAGCACATTTTAGCATATAGCAGTACGGTATTACGTAAGAACTCGTTTTTTGCTATCCAACTCTTCTGAAAGTTAGAGGGCCACATGTACTAGGTTGCCCATCACGGATTTAAACTATGCCATTACCGCTTGAAGAACCTCTTTACTTTCAGGGGGAGGGGGGGTCATTCAATTATACAATTATGTGCACTGCTGGGTCTTGAGACATGGATGAGCAAATTACTGTATATATTACAGTAGCCCAACACGGGGCAACTCTATGGGGTGCGTGTCCACAGTTTTTTCTTGGAGTACTATATAACAAAAAAAGAAAAGACTTTGAATGGAGGGCCAAAAATTTTAGATCATACGTAAGAGATTTTCCTGACTATAAAGACTGTGCCCCCAGTTCACATTATGCCCCTAGTGGAGGAGACGTGACTAGCATTAACCTCCCTTGTACAGATATCTCCTAGCAGGCAGTATGGGTAAGAGAGTTGGCAGCAGAGAGTAGCGAATGGGTAATAGGGGCAGGAAAGCTGGAAGTATGGATAGGAGAATGGATAGTGGGGACAGATAACTGCAATGCTCATGTGCTGGTCTTCATATTGGGCTGTAAAGGTGTCAATCTTGCACATGGCTCTGCAACAAAGGGCTGTGGGGGGTGTCACCCACAACACCCCCTTTCAACCTTGGTAGTAAGCCCCCCACTAAACACTCACCAACCGATGGGCATGTCACTCCAATGTCCAATCAGGTCAGTGGACTGGACTATAACAGCTGGTGGGCCACATTTGGCCCCCGGGCCTTGGTTTGGAAGCCCCTGCGCTATATTATTTATATTGCAGTCTAAGATATGACACACTAGCTGCATACCCCAAAGCTACATAGAAATGCAATCTATCGGGTCAGAAGACCTTTGCAGTCATGACAAACACATTCACAATATGCTACTCCGAAGCAATCAGAAGTATTTAACACAAGTGTCACCCTTGAAAATGAGCTGAAGTACAGATGGCTGACCCTTTACAGCGCTTAGTGTTTACCAACCAGCGCATCATGAAAGAAGTCATCATCGATGGTTTATTATGTTCTAAAGTGCTTACAACTGAACTTGTCTTTTCACTGGCACAAAACACTGCTTAATGCAAAAATGCAACAGCACGAAGACAGAACTCTACATGAGAGGATCAGGCATATAGAGCCGACACAGGGGTAACGAGGATGCAGGATAAGGAGATCTAGATTGGGCCACATAGGGCACAATATTAGTTGGTCAGATCATGGGAAGGAATCCTCTACTGTACTGCATGTTGTACACAATAAAACCTTATTAATTGTGATAGAGAAATATCAGATCATCTGACCTGGAAGAGCAGGAGACAAGTCCTGCACTGCGTTCTATGGGGGTCATTCCGAGTTGATCGCTAGCTGCCGTTGTTCGCAGCGCAGCGATCAGGCAAAAAAGCGGCACTTCTGCGCATGCCTATGGGGCGCAGTGCGCACGCACGACGTACTTTCACAAAAGCCGTAGCAGTTTCACACAAGGTCTAGCGACACTTTTCAGTCGTACTGCTGGCCGTAGAGTGATTGACAGAAAGTGGGTGTTTCTGGGTGGTAACTGACCGTTTTCGGGGAGTGTGTGTAAAAACGCAGGCGTGTCAGATACAAACGCGGGCATGCATGGAGAAACGCAGGCGTTGCTGGCCGAACGCAGGGCGTGTTCGTGACGTCAAAACAGGAACTCAACAGTCTGAAGTGATCGCAAGCTAGGAGTAGGTCTGGAGCTACTCGGAAACTGCTAAAAAATATTTTGCAGCAGAGCTGCGATCCTTTCCTTCGCACTTCTGCTAAGCTAAGATACACTCCCAGAGGGCGGCGGCTTAGCATTTGCACGGCTGCTAAAAGCAGCTAGCGAGCGATCAACTCGTAATGAGGGCCTATGTCTGATAGATTACAGTGATGAATGCCACTTGGCCAACAATCGTGCACCCAGACAGTAATGTATGTGGGGGCTCAAGGCACAACGAAGCCAGAAGATCCTACCGTGGAAAAGGCAGACGTACACCGATTACGTCATTTCACCTGTGCCCTTTGCAGTAAAACATTTAAGCTGCTTTTTTCAGAAGGCCAGCAATGAGATGGAGGGGACAGGTGTGGAAGGTACTCTAATTTTTTTTTTTTTTTTTTAAAGAGCGAGGGATAGACCAACCCTGATTGGATGGATCCAAAGCTGAATGTTTCTGCTCCAAAAATAACATGAGCCATTGTGATAATACCAGCACTCCCTGTGTCACATGAATTCCTGGTGTCTAGCAGTCCAGCTCTAGAAATACTGCTCCAGCTGTGTACACACAGGAGCTAATGAGTACAGACAGCCGGGGTCACCCTGTAGGACTTAACCCCTGTTTGCTATTACCTGCAGTAAAATAATTACCAAGCTCTGCAGCAAACTGCTATCTCTCTGCTGATAGTCAGTGACTGGCGCACACCCACCAAACTCGTTCCTGCAAGAATGGTTCTACATGAATATGTGACACGCTGCAGAGACTGATGAGAAAGTAAGATATTATTATTGTGTGCTCTTACACTTCTACAATGGGTCATTCTGACGTTGGGAAGAGAACGATAATTGCTGCGTGACCGGAAACATTCTAGTTATACATAATTAAGCAACATACCGCTCGTTAAGGACAAGTTAAGAGAATGCGGCAGCAATGAGTTTTCCTGAAAGAAAAAAAAAGCTCATTCATTCTTCAAATGTATTGGGGTTTAATGCATTTCAGTAATGACCCCGCTCTTCATTCTCCGTGAGAAAACCCATTAATACATTACAGAGAGTAACACACAGTATGAAGTAAGGCCTGTAAATTATATCTTTATAATCACTGCTTCGTGTCGGCACCTCCTCAGGGTTTTATGACCATTCACGCTCTCCAAGGAGTAAAAAATAAGAATTTACTTACCGATAATTCTATTTCTCGTAGTCCGTAGTGGATGCTGGGACTCCGTAAGGACCATGGGGAATAGCGGCTCCGCAGGAGACAGGGCACAAAAGTAAAGCTTTAGGATCAGGTGGTGTGCACTGGCTCCTCCCCCTATGACCCTCCTCCAAGCCTCAGTTAGGATACTGTGCCCGGACGAGCGTACATAATAAGGAAGGATTTTGAATCCCGGGTAAGACTCATACCAGCCACACCAATCACACCATACAACTTGTGATCTGAACCCAGTTAACAGTATGATAAAACGTAGGAGCCTCTGAAAGATGGCTCACAACAATAAACAACCCGATGTTATTGTAACAATAACTATATACAAGTATTGCAGACAATCCGCACTTGGGATGGGCGCCCAGCATCCACTACGGACTACGAGAAATAGAATTATCGGTAAGTAAATTCTTATTTTCTCTGACGTCCTAAGTGGATGCTGGGACTCCGTAAGGACCATGGGGATTATACCAAAGCTCCCAAACGGGCGGGAGAGTGCGGATGACTCTGCAGCACCGAATGAGAGAACTCCAGGTCCTCCTCAGCCAGGGTATCAAATTTGTAGAATTTAGCAAACGTGTTTGCCCCTGACCAAGTAGCTGCTCGGCAAAGTTGTAAAGCCGAGACCCCTCGGGCAGCCGTCCAAGATGAGCCCACTTTCCTTGTGGAATGGGCTTTAACAAATTTTGGCTGTGGCAGGCCTGCCACAGAATGTGCAAGCTGAATTGTACTACAAATCCAACGAGCAATCGTCTGCTTAGAAGCAGGAGCACCCAGCTTGTTGGGTGCATACAGGATAAACAGCGAGTCAGATTTTCTGACTCCAGCCGTCCTGGAAACATATATTTTCCGGTCTTGACAACGTCTAGCAACTTGGAGTCCTCCAAGTCCCTAGTAGCCGCAGGCACCACAATAGGTTGGTTCAGGTGGACGCTGAAACCACCTTAGGGAGAAACTGAGGACGAGTCCTCAATTCCGCCCTGTCCGAATGGAAAATCAGATAAGGGCTTTTACAGGATAAAGCCGCCAATTCTGACACGCGCCTGGCCCAGGCCAGAGCCAACAGCATGACCACTTTCATGCGAGATATTTTAACTCCATAGATTTAAGTGGGTCAAACCAATGTGACTTTTGGGACCCAAAAACTACATTGAGATCCCAAGGTGCCACTGAAGGCACCAAAGGAGACTGTATATGCAGTACCCCTTTTACAAACGTCTGAACTTCAGGGACTGAAGCTAGTTCTTTTTGGAAGAAAATTGACAGAGCCGAAATTTGAACCTTAATGGACCCCAATTTCAGGCCCCTAGACACTCCTGTTTGCAGGAAATGTAGGAATCGTTGAATTTCCTCCGTCGGGCCTTACTGGCCTCGCACCACGCAACATATTTTCGCCAAATGCGGTGATAATGTTTTGCGGTTACATCCTTCCTGGCTCTGATCAGGATAGGGATAGGGATGACTTCATCCGGAATGCCTTTTTCCTTCAGGATCCGGCGTTCAACCGCCATGCCGTCAAACGCAGCCGCGGTAAGTCTTGGAACAGACAGGGTCCTTGCTGGAGCAGGTCCCTTCTTAGAGGTAGAGGCTACGGATCCTCCGTGAGCATCTCTTGAAGTTCCGGTTACCAAGTCCTTCTTGGCCAATCCGGAGCCACGAATATAGTGCTTACTCCTCTCCATCTTATCAATCTCAGTACCTTGGGTATGAGAGGCAGAGGAGGGAACCCATACACTGATTGGTACACCCACGGTGTTACCAGAGCCTTTACAGCTATTGCCCGAGGGTCCCTTGACCTGGCGCAATACCTGTCGAGTTTTTCCCAACGGTTTATAATCATGTGGAAGACTTCTGGGTGAAGTTCCCACTCTCCCGGGTGGAGGTCGTGCTGAGGAAATCTGCTTCCCAGTTGTCCACTCCCGGAATGAATACTGCTGACAGTGCTATCACATGGTTTTCCGCCCAGCGAAGAATCCTTGCAGCTTCTGCCATTGCCCTCCTGCTTCTTGTGGCACCCTGTCTGTTTACGTGGGTGACTGCCGTAATGTTGTCCGACTGGATCAACACCGGCTGACCTTGAAGCAGAGGTCTTGCTAAGCTTAGAGCATTGTAAATGGCCCTTAGCTTCAGGATATTTATGTGAAGTGATGTCTCCAGGCTTGACCATAAGCCCTGGATATTCCTTCCCTGTGTGACTGCTCCCCAGCCTCGCAGGCTGGCATCCGTGGTCACCAGGACCCAGTCCTGAATGCCGAATCTGCGGCCCTCTAGAAGATGAGCACTCTGCAACCACCACAGGAGGGATACCCCTGTCCTTGGTGACAGGGTTATCCGCTGATGCATCTGAAGATGCGACCCGGACCATTTTTCCAGTAGGTCCCACTGGAAAGTTCTTGCGTGGAATCTGCCGAATGGGATTGCTTCGTAGGAAGCCACCATTTTTACACAGAACCCTTGTGCATTGATGCACTGAGACTTGGCTCGGTTTTAGGAGGTTCCTGACTAGCTCGGATAACTCCCTGGCTTTCTCCTCCGGGAGAAACACCTTCTTTCTGGACTGTGTCCAGGATCATCCCTAGGAACAGAAGACAAGTCGTCGGAACCAGCTGCGATTTTGGAATATTGAGAATCCAATCGTGCTGCCGCAACACTACCTGAGATAGTGCTACACTGACCTCCAACTGTTCCCTGGATCTTACCCTTATCAGGGAATCGTCCAAGTAAAGAATAACTAAAATTCCCTTCCTTCGAAGGAATATCATCATTTCGGTCATTACTTTAGTAAAGACCCGGGGTGCCGTGGACCATCCCTACGGCAGCGTCTGAACTGATAGTGACAGTTCTGTACCATAACCTGAGGTACCCTTGGTGAGAAGGGTAAAAAAAATTTTGACATGAAGGTAAGCATCCTTGATGTCCCGAGACATCATGTAGTCCCCTTCTTCCAGGTTCGCAATCACTGCTCTGAGTGACTCAATCTTGAATTTGAACCTCTGTATGTAAGTGTTCAAAGATTTTAGATTTAGGTACCACAATAATGTGGATAATACCCCGTTCCCTTTTGCAGGAGGGGTACCTTGATTATCACCTGCTGGGAATACAGCTTGTGAATGGCTTCCAAAACTGCCTCCCTGTCAGAAGGAGACGTCGGTAAAACCGACTTTTGGAAACGGCGAGGGGGAGACGTCTCGAATTCCAATTTGTACCCCTGAAATATTACCTGAAGGATCCAGGGGTCTACTTGCGAGTGAGCTCACTGCGCCCTGAAATTCATTGAGAACGGGCCCCCACCGTGCCTGAGCTTGTAAAGCCCTAGCGTCATACTGAGGGCTTGGCAGAGGCGGGAAAGGGTTTCTGTTCCTGGGAACTGGCTAATCACTGTAGCCTTTTTCCTCTCCCTCTGTCACGAGCAGAAAAGAGGAACCTTTTGTCCGCTTGCCAACAAAGGACTGCGCCTGATAATACTGCGTCTTATTTTGAGAGGCGACCTGGGGTACAAACGTGGATATCCCAGCTGTTGCCGTGGCCACCAGGTCTGAAAGACCGACCCCAAATGTCCCCTTTTTTAAGGCAATACTTCCAAATGCCGTTTGGAATCCGCCTCACCTGACCACTTTACTGGTAGAATTGGACAACGCACTTATACTTGATGCCAGTCGGCAAATATTCCGCTGTGCATCACGCATATATAGAAATGCATCTTTTAAATGCTCTATAGGCAATAATATACTGTCCTTATCTAGGATATCAATATTTCCAGTCAGGGAATCCGACCACGCCAACCCAGCACTGCACATCCAGGCTGAGGCGATTGCTGGTCGCAGTATAACACCAGTATGTGTGTAAATACCTTTTAGGATACCCTCCTGCTTTCTATCAGCAGGATCCTTAAGGGCGGCCATCTCAGGAGAGGGTAGAGCCCTTGTTCTTACAAGCGTGTGAGCGCCTTATCCCCCCCTAGGGGGTGTTTCCCAACGCACCCTAACCTCTGGCGGGAAAAGGTATACTGCCAATAACTTTTTAGAAATTATCAATTGTTATCGGGGGGAAACCCACGCATCATCACACACCTCATTTTATTTCTCAGATTCAGGAAAACTACAGGTAGTTTTTCCTCACCAAACATAATACCCCTTTTTGGTGGTACTCATATTATCAGAAATGTGTAAACATTTTCAATCATGTAACGTGTGGCCCGATTGGAAATCACGGTTGTCTCTTCACCGTCGACACAGGAGTCAGTATCCGTGTCGGCGTCTGTATCTGCCATCTGAGGTAACGGGCGCTTTAGAGCCCCTGACGGCCTATGAGACGTCTGGACAGGCACAAGCTGAGTAGCCGGCTGTCTCATGTCAACCACTGTCTTTTATACAGAGCTGACACTGTCATGTAATTTTCAACAGTACATCCACTCAGGTGTCGACCCCCTAGGGGGTGACATCACTATTACAGACAATCTGCTCCGTCTCCACATCATTTTTCTCCTCATACATGTCGACACAACGTACCGACACAGCACACACACAGGGAATGCTCTGATAGAGGACAGGACCCCACTAGCCCTTTGGGGAGACAGAGGGAGAGTTTGCCAGCACACACCAAGCGCTATAAACTGTATAGGGACAACCTTATAATAAGTGTCTATCCCTTATAGCTGCTTATATATATTTTTAGCCAAATAAGTGCCCCCCCTCTCTGTTGTACCCTGTTTCTGTAGTGCAGTGCAGGGGAGAGTCTGGGAGCCTTCCTACCAGCGGAGCTGTGTGGGAAAATGGCGCCGTGTGCTGAGGAGATAGGCCCCGCCCCCTTCACGGCGGGCTCTTCTCCCGCTTTTATCTGGAAAACTGGCAGGGGTTAAATACATCCATATAGCCCAGGGGCTATATGTGATGTATTTTTTGCCATAGGAGGTATTTTCATTGCTGCCCAGGGCCCCCCCCCCCCACAGCGCCCTGCACCCTCAGTGACCGCAGTGTGAAGTGTGCTGGGAGCAATGGCGCACAGCTGCAGTGCTGTGCGCTACCTTAATGAAGACAGGAACGTCTTCTGCCGCCGATTTCTGGACCTCTTCACTCTTCAGCATCTGTAAGGGGGCCGGCGGCGCGGCTCCGGAACCCATCCAGGCTGTACCTGTGATCGTCCCTCTGGAGCTAATGTCCAGTAGCCAAGAAGCCCAATCCACTCTGCACGCAGGTGAGTTCACTTCTTCTCCCCTTGGTCCCTCGGTGCAGTGAGCCTGTTGCCAGCAGGTCTCACTGAAAATAAAAAAACTATTTAAACTTTACTTCTAAGCAGCTCAGGAGAGCCACCTAGCATGCACCCTTCTCGTTCGGGCACAAAAATCTAACTGAGGCTTGGAGGAGGGTCATAGGGGGAGGAGCCAGTGCACACCACCTGATCCTAAAGCTTTACTTTTGTGCCCTGTCTCCTGCGGAGCCACTATTCCCCATGGTCCTTACGGAGTCCCAGCATCCACTTAGGACATCAGAGAAATCACTCCAATTATTCATTATATTATGAGGACAATTAACATCCACTCAAACTGCAGGACATAGATGACATCATTCAAGTTGGTTGCTATATGTGGTCACAGAAGGTGTTGGTCATTGTTCTGACCATTTACAAATAGGAGGGGATTCAATCCAGCAAGATGGCTGCTTGGTGCCTTCTGGAACGGTTGGACAAGAAGACTGGGCAGTATGGATGGTGTAAATGGTTAGCATCACTGCCTCATTGCACTGAGGTCATGGGTTCGATTCCCACCATGGCCCTAACTGTGTGGAGTTTGTATATTCTCACCGTGCTTGCGTGGGTTTCCTCCGAGTGCACCGGTTTCATCCCACAATCCAAAAATATACTGGTAGGTTAACTGGCTTCCAAATAAAAATAACCCTATTATGTGTGTGTACATGGACAGAATACACTGTAGATGGGCCAAGTGGTCCTTATCTGCCATCAAATTTCTCCCCTGGCAACCACAAATAGAGACGGAACATCGCAGCTGAATTATATACCCCCCTAATCTCTTACATAATATAGGAATATTTCAGCAGAGAAACCTGTATGGGCAGCTTTGTGATTTTTGCTCCTATCTCACTAGATGTTCATTTATAAATTAATTACTGTGATCCCCTGCCTGACACCCGCTTCGCTCCCGCACGGTAATCCATCTCCGGCTGATGCACTGCTGCAGTCGTCCAGCTGTACGGTTGGAAGTTTAAACAAACATTTCTAAGAAAGAAAGAAATTCCACACTCTATAATAATTCGGAATAATCTTCATATAAACACTTCTCAAAGCCACAGTCAGCATTACAGGGGATTTATATAGAGGTCACATACAGGAGTTTGTAAGCGGTCACGGGCAGAGACAGGCCTGTGCAGCCCATTACACCTCTGTGTGCCGCTTTCAGCACTGTCGCTGAGGGTACAAGATGGAACGTAGACATCAAACAGAAGCAGACAAATGCTGTTTCCAAAGTGTCTCGTAATAAAAAGCAGATAAACTTTCTCAACTGGAGGCTTGAAGGCCCCTGGCAAACGCTCAAGGCGGGCCTCCTATTTGATTTCCATAAACCCTTAGGTCTACGTGCTTTATAATATCCAAATAATGTCTGTATAATGCATATTATAAATACGTGAGGTGGCGCGGCAGGATAGGACGTATCGGCTCTGCTTACCCAGCTGCTAGTCGTTACCAGCGGCAACTGATGCACAGACCACACTTAGCAAGGGGGGGATTAAAACGCAGAAACATACCTTTAAGGGGCGATATTCACTTTTTTATTTATCACACTCAGACAGGCCGGGTTTAGCCACGTAAAAGAGCCATTTGTGCGGCCTAGTGGGTCACATCTCAACTCGCCAGCTTATTTTTTTCTTTTTGTCAACATAAAGCTGCCAAATCTTTTTTCCATGAGATCCTCCTACTGTATAATCTGGCAAAACTACCTGTAGGAAAGAGATTGCTACCCCTGCACACAACGGTCTTACACATAAAGGCCTCCAATGAGAATATAACCCAGGGATCAGCAAATTTATTCAGAGGAATAGGTGCTGCTTGTGAGGGGAATCTGGGGGCCGGCCAAGCCTGGACAGCAAGGCCTACCGTTCCTAAACAGAATAGGCAGGCAAGCACTGCCTGCTTCATTCGTACTGGGCCCACAAATTATAAGGACAGTGCAGGCCAGAGCCAGTCAGTCACGGAGATCCTCAGTGGTCACATGCTGGCAGAAAGAGAAATGGGGAGGGGCCCTGTGTGCTGCGAAGAAGAGCAATCCTCTCTAGACATATTCAGCACTTTGACATCAAATTCACTTTATGAGGAGGGGAACATCAATTCCAAAATCCATGACGCTCAAAAATTGCTAATCTGAGCCCATGGTTACATCACAGAGCTCACTCTTGAACTTATTAAGAGTTAAAGATTTTTTTATTCCAGTAAAAAAAAAAAATATATATATATATAAATAAATATATATATATATATATATATATATATATCTATATCTATATCAACAAATATATATATATCAACAAATATAAAACCACAGCACTCACCACCTCAGAAGCGGGGTGCAGTGTCTGCACTCACCACTCATAGGGGGGTGGGGTGCATGTAGCCCATGGCGACCTACTTAAAAATATACAAACAGAAAGTTCATCACTCACCAAAGCAAGCTCACTTATTTTCACAACATCAATAAATAAATTATGGGGGTTTAGTTAGTGATTGGCCAATGCACGGAAGCCTGCAAACCGCTCGCCAAGGTACCCCACTTTCATGCAGGTCCTACACTATCACAGAGTCTCAAAAATTAAAACCTAGCAACTGTATCACATAATATAACTGCAAATATGCCCACTTGGTTTACGGTGTATCTGCCAAATACTCCATGGCTTTTAAAGGTACACTAGTCACCTGACACTGGCTGATAAATTACTAAAGAACAGCTGACTCAGGTTTAAGATAATTGAGCTTGCGTAGGGGTGCATGAACAAAGCTTGTGGCCACAGTTAATATAAGTTAACCAAAGATTAACCCTACAATATACCAACAAATATAAAACCACAGCACTCACCACCTCAGAAGCGGGGTGCAGTGTCTGCACTCACCACTCATAGGGTGGGGTGCATGTAGCCCATGGCCACCTACTTAAAAATATACAAACAGAAAGTTCAGCACTCACCAAAGCAAGCTCACTTATTTTCACAACATCAATAAATAAATGAACTGCAAGAAGATGGGGTACCTTGGCGAGCGATTTGCAGGCTTCCGTGCATTGGCCAATTCACTAACTAAACCCCCATCATTTATTTATTGATGTTGTGAAAATAAGTGAGCTTGCTTTGGTGAGTGATGAGCTTTCTGTTTATATATATATATATATATATATATATATACACACACACACACAGTCTGTGGGGCAGCACACCTTTTGTAAATGATGGTCCCGGTGCCAGCAGTAGACACTCCCCAGCCAGGAGTCCAAAATGAACAGCAAATGGTTTCGGCAGCACACGGTGAAATAACGACACAAGGAGTCAGGATAAACTGCAACGTTTCGATGTGCCTGATGACGATGTAATACACATCGAAACGTTGCAGTTTATCCTGACTCCTTGTGTCGTTATTTCACCGTGTGCTGCCGATACCATTTGCTATATATATATATATATATATATATATATATATATATATATATATCAATATATATCAAGCGTTGGGTCCACACTCACGTCTTAAAGTTTTCTGCTGGGGTGCCGTCCAAAACTGGAGATCTAATTAAAGTCACCAGTATAATACACAAGCGAAAAAAGTGGGAGCACTCACCAGTCTTCATTAAAGCAGAGGTTTATTTATAAATTCATACCAGACAGAGTAATCGACGTTTCGGTCCTCACTTGACAAAGGTCCAAGTGAGGACCGAAACGTCGATTACTCTGTCTGGTATGAATTTATAAATAAACCTCTGCTTTAATGAAGACTGGTGAGTGCTCCCACTTTTTTCGCATATATATATTGTCAAAGTCAGAAAAATATCATGATGCACACTACCATATTTGCACCTCATGCGTGTCCCCGCTGCGCGTGCCCACGCTCTCCCGTGCGTACGCATACCCGCTGGTGCGTGCACCCGCAGGCGCACGGTATGCGCATTTACGGTAGAGTTTGTGTGCGTCTAGCGGGCGACTCGATCGTTACATATTTTAACCATATAATGTATTTTGTAGATTATGGTCCCTTTGATAGAATCTGAAAGTTTAGTTAATGTAGCATGTTCATGAACAAAGAGATCCCTCTTTGTTTGATACGAAGGGTCAGACAAGGGTTATACAGTGGAGTTTAGTATCCATCGGAAGAGTATTTAATTAGCAATATTCCGGTGTTGGTTTGAAGCAGATTAATCGCTCGTGCGAATAGTTATGGACATAAGAAGTTTATGGACATTTACTATTATTTGCACTTTATTATCCATGCGGCGGGAAACCTAGTTTCCCACCCACCTGAGCAGTTGGAAATAGTCACAGCCCACCTGTATGAATCAACCTATGACCTTTTGTTATAATGCGAAGACGAATTCCTGTGTCCAATGAACAATGAGATTGTAGGGACCATTGTACTGTATTGTGTGTAGTGTATAAAAGGACAAGCCGATCTGATCCAGCTCTCTATTCTCTTCAACGGTTCTCACCACTGATAATCGGGAGCTGGATATCCAGAGGCGCATGCGATTGTTTCCCTTGTGCGTAAGTTTCTCCGCAATCATATTGTCTTTATTGTTATTGTGAGCCATATCTCTCTCTCTCTTCTCCTCTTTCTCTCTCTTTTCCTCTTAAAGTGTTATTGTGCTGTTATTGTATTTCATGTGTAGTTATCTGGTTAGTAAGTCTATGTTATATTGGTAGTGTATGACTTGTATTGTATTATTCTTTTGCAAATAGAACGTTCATATAAAGGTGTTAGAACCTAAGATCGGTATCTGTGTATTTCTTATATTTCTAAGTATTCTCTGAGCGTCGGAGACGCTCGTACAGCTTTAAGTTAATAAGGTTACACTGTTACATTTACACCCTATCACTACACCAAGGTTTACTGCATAATACATTGTTTTATGGTATAGATATAAAGGTTTTACACTGTGAGCGTCAGCGCCGCTTGTGATCTCCTCGTGGTCCCAAGCGTCCGCTACGCTAATAGCGTATCATTACGTTAGTCGGCAGCCAATAGCGTGCCTGCCTGTGATCTCTTGGCCGTGAGCGAACGTGACGCTTGAGCGTCTCGACTACGGCTAAGCGATTGTTACGCAACGTGCGTACCCTTACGGTATTCCATACGCCAATAGCGTACTGTGTTCTTTGACCTCTTAAAGGGTTTTAAGTAAGATAAATATTTAGCTTTATCAATATATATATATACATACACACACTATATATATTTTTTGTCCAGGATGCCTTTTTTAGAACTTTCAAAAGTCTCTCCATCCACTTGCACATGACTGCCCTCTTTTATAACACACCCGGTACAGGCGTGTAAAAGGAGGACTGCCATGCATGATAATATTATAAATACACCAGTATTACAAAGTCGTATGCTAGAACTGGTTTAATTCTGCATCTTAATTCTATCCATGGGTTCAACAGAGTGAAACTGCGCGGTAATTGGTGACACACTATAGAGTTCTGCTCAGATTCAAAGGACTGCAAAGACTGAAATGACGACGAGGAAATGATGCGAATTACATTCCAACCTAGGAACACGTTCCCAAGAGGTGGATTGTGCTCAGCAAAGCTGAATCAACGTTTTGCTGTATGATGCAAAATAAAAATAAATGAACAAACGTTGGATTAAATTAAATCTCCACATTTTATTTAAATGTTTAAGAAATATAAACTGTCACAGGATCTATTTAAAAAAAAAAAAATTATAATTGTGTTTGCCTGGAAGAGTACGCAAACATAGCACATAGCCCAGATTAAAATTTTCTGCAAAAGAAATGAAGGAGAACACACTTTTAAAGACCATTTAGGTTTATCCGTTGAGGTTTTTTTGTTTGTTTTTTAAGCTGTGCAACATTTTTCCAAGGCACTACAAGCCTACAGTAAAAGTGAAGCGACAAGTCCTAAAAGTAAATGATTTGCAACATTTCACCGAAGTCATGCCGTGCAACACATGAGTATAATGCACAGCAGATGCAAAACTAAAAGATATTTTATTCTCATTTTTGGCATGCAAATGTCGACAGCATAATGTCAACACTGCCTGGATTTCGACATACATATCGACACTGTCAAAATGTCAACAGACAGAATGTTGACACAGGACTTTAAGATTAGGGTTAGGCTGAAATTAGGGTTAGTGGTCACAATGTCGACATCCTGGCATATTAGGGTTAGACTGAAATTAGGGTATACTTGATGACTTTTGCTTTTTCTTCTTCAGGAGAAGTCCGGAAAGGAGAGGCAGATGACCACACGAGGGGCGGGGCTGGTCTCTTCACGTCATTCTTACAGAATTGCGTCATGAAGGCTCCACCCCCTCCCTACAGACTCGCGATTCCTGGTATTATATCCTCATCCTGTCCACTTCACTAGGAAGTGGGCTAGATTGGGGGCATCCACTTACTCTTCCAGGGGTCCAGTAGACTACTCGAAAAATCAGAAGTCTCCCACATCTTCCGGGAGAGTAGGTAAGCACGAATTAGTATTAGGTTTACATTGAGAATTCAATAGTCCATATTATGCTGTCGACATAATATACTGTATATTACAGTGCAATTTAAACCTCGGAATCTATAATGTAACATATATTTGCACATCGAACCGATATTCGTAGGAGAGAACAAAACCAAAGGACCTAAATTACAATACGCACTGGCGTTAAGTGGAGTCTGCTTTAAATGATTACATAGAGCAGGCATTGCTTATAAGAATACATAAGTGTAAGCTCTTTATCACAGACTAGATAACGCAACGTATAATAAAGTTTGACAAGAGTACAAAAACAAAAAAACAAAAAAAACACCCCCGTCCTATGACACAGATGGTTACAAAAAGCACCGTTATCAGGACCTTAATCCGTTATGTACATGTACAAGCTCAAAATAACCAAGACAATTTGCTTATACATATGTGAAATGCAATGGTCCAGCTCTGCTAAGCCCACTTAAAAGACAGCTATATTTTGTCCATTTAGGGTGAGGTAGACTCAGGGGCCATAATGCTGTTTGTAAATAATATGCAGTACGTCATCTTCTTAAAACAGAAGGTATTCACATGTTCCAGCTATTATTTATCCCAGTACCCCAGATATACATCTTCAGTTAATTAAACTGCATTGGTTTCAGGTAGAACCTGGGTTGTTTCAATAGGTCGCAGCGGAATGTGAAATGGTGGTTAGCCTGCGCAGTGGGTCTTTAACTAGGCTTGCAGGTTTATTGGTAACACACACGCAGTGAAAACAGCGGTCACAGTGATGGTCACTGCGTAAGCCAGATCGCGGATGCGCAGTGACATCATCCTGACAATTTTTTGGGTGATGCAACATTTTATAGCAGGTATATGTGATTACTGTTAGACCTCTGCAGTATATAATAGACTGACCTATTACACTGACTAGACTTCCTGCTCTAACAAATGCGGCATCACATGCAGACCTAGAACACACTGGGATAATTGGCTATTAGATTATGATGGCTGGGTCTGTTGTGTTCATAGATGCAGTTGTGTATTCCTGTCTGCGCAGTTTCTTGATTCCAAATCATGCTGAACAACAAGCCGGGTACAGTGACCTTTTCTGAGTGTTTTTGACAGCAGCTGAATACAAAGGCTCAGCAGTCAGGTGCAAAGCAAGTTCTAGAGACAATGCCAAAACTACGAAGAAAAGTAAATGACATCCCTGCCTGCCTGACACACTGGTCTGCCTGCAGCCATGCATCATTGCAAAACACATGCTCACCGTCATCGGATCAGGTATGCAGTGTGATGTGCGCCAGCCAGGCAAACCCCAGAGAGCTGCCAGTATGGAGAAGGGATAACGGATAATGAGACTCATGCTGACAAGTAGGAAAACACATACGGGTAAATTTACTAAAGCTTCTAAAAATTAAGAGGTGATCTAGCCCATAACAACCAATCAGATTATATCTTTTATTTCTCTATTGCATCCTAGAAAATGACAGATAGAATATGATTGGCTGCTATGGACAACATCACCACTTCTCATTTTTAGAAGCCTTAGTAAATTGACCCCATGGAGAGATTTACCCTTTACAGCTGATAAAATAGGAGAAGTTTATGCACTAAACATCCCAGAATGCCCTGCTCAAATGTATCAAATGTTTTTGCTCAGATGTTTTGGTTATAGCTTTTTGAAGTGGGTTGTGCCGGGCACAACAGGTGCGTGGGAGTCTACCGGGAACAGCAGGTGCGTGATTGTCTACCGGGAACAGCAGGTGCGTGATTGTCTACCGGGAACAGCAGGTGCGTGATTGTCTACCGGGAACAGCAGGTGCGTGATTGTCTACCGGGAACAGCAGGTGCGTGATTGTCTACCGGGAACAGCAGGTGCGTGATTGTCTACCGGGAACAGCAGGTGCGTGATTGTCTACCGGGAACAGCAGGTGCGTGATTGTCTACCGGGAACAGCAGGTGCGTGATTGTCTACCGGGAACAGCAGGTGCGTGATTGTCTACCGGGAACAGCAGGTGCGTGATTGTCTACCGGGAACAGCAGGTGCGTGATTGTCTACCGGGAACAGCAGGTGCGTGATTGTCTACCGGGAACAGCAGGTGCGTGATTGTCTACCGGGAACAGCAGGTGCGTGATTGTCTACCGGGAACAGCAGGTGCGTGATTGTCTACCGGGAACAGCAGGTGCGTGGCCTCTGCTTGGCCCAGCAGGTGCGTGGCCTCTGCTTGGCCCAGCAGGTGCGTGGCCTCTGCTTGGCCCAGCAGGTACGTGGCCTCTGCTTGGCCCAGCAGGTACGTGGCCTCTGCTTGGCCCAGCAGGTACGTGGCCTCTGCTTGGCCCAGCAGGTACGTGGCCTCTGCTTGGCCCAGCAGGTACGTGGCCTCTGCTTGGCCCAGCAGGTACGTGGCCTCTGCTTGGCCCAGCAGGTACGTGGCCTCTGCTTGGCCCAGCAGGTACGTGGCCTCTGCTTGGCCCAGCAGGTACGTGGCCTCTGCTTGGCCCAGCAGGTACGTGGCCTCTGCTTGGCCCAGCAGGTACGTGGCCTCTGCTTGGCCCAGCAGGTACGTGGCCTCTGCTTGGCCCAGCAGGTACGTGGCCTCTGCTTGGCCCAGCAGGTACGTGGCCTCTGCTTGGCCCAGCAGGTACGTGGCCTCTGCTTGGCCCAGCAGGTACGTGGCCTCTGCTTGGCCCAGCAGGTACGTGGGCTCTGCTTGGCCCAGCAGGTACGTGGGCTCTGCTTGGCCCAGCAGGTACGTGGGCTCTGCTTGGCCCAGCAGGTACGTGGGCTCTGCTTGGCCCAGCAGGTACGTGGGCTGTTAGGACCGAGTGGTCTCTCTCCTTCATCCATGTCATTCAGACAACTGAACCCTGACAGACAAGGTTAGTGCAGGGCATGGTAACATTAATTAGTGCCTATTGCAATAGTTAATGAGAGGGTGGGTCACTGGCAGTCCCGGTAAGGGGTTGTTAGGGCACGTACGAGGGTATTAGTATTATGTGGGAAAGCCTGAAGTGAGGTTTGGAGTACATGTGGAATCTGAGGGCTTCTGGTTTATGAAATACATTATTTTCACTTGCGTCTGACATGATGGATAGTGTGCGGCGCTTCTGAAGGGCAGATGGCCCTCCATGCGGCCCCTGAAGTGTATCAGGTTGCCAATCACCGGTGTGCGAGGATGCTCCCCATACTACAATAAGAAGGATAAGAAGGTGCCCGCCGCCCCAATATGTAAATATACAACAACAAGACATCTCCGACAGCTGGCTCTAGAGACTGCATTCGCCTGAAAGCATTCAGCAACAATTACTTCCACATAGGGGAAGCGGCGGGCTATAAAGCGTGTTCATTCAGCCATCCTCCTTCCCATCCACATGCAGGTCAGCAGTAGCATCCATTAAGGCTTCCCATATCCTCAAGGAATGTACAGTGCAGCGAAGTGGCCTCAATTCTTCTGTTAATCACTATGTTACTGAAATACACAATATTACAGCAGCCGGCTAACCCTTTCACGCACCCCATCCCACCCTCCCCGCCATTGTTTGGCGGATGCACAGCCGCACAGTAGATGATAGCGCCAAAAGGGCCTGTAATACAGAGGATTAGTGGAAGAACAGGCGAGCCTGGGCTGTGATGGACACATTCTGCGCACGCTCCGTTACGGGGTCGCCTCTTCTCTAAGGCCCGTGGGTTCCTGTACAGTAACGGCGCACAATGGACCAGACTAACGTGTACTGCGCAGAGAATGGGAGGTGGGTGATCTAATACACTGTATACAATGTACTGGACACACTGGAACACTCACAATGTAAGAATTATTTTCTTTAGGAATAATCTTCTCAACCTTTAACCCTTTCAGGCCATGAAGCAAGTGGTTCTCTCAGCTTGTAAACATCCTTTAAATTAGAGATGAGACTTCATGCGTGTGCCGAAGTTGTGTACACACGAAAGCGCATGGCCTAATGTCCATCAGATCACACCCTTGACGTATGATATCTTTAGGAGCTTCACCAGGCGCCTCCCGCCACTGAATGGTCCCCATGGCATTCTCCCAGCATCCCACGGACAATTGCGGCCCACAAGTGGGACAGTGCCCGAAAACCGGGACTGTCCCACTAAAATCTGGATGGTTGGGAGGGATGCTAGAGCTCCAGGCCTCCGTGGAAAAACAGGCCCATTATCATGACAGCACGATGATGACCAAACACCCAGTTGGCCTCATGTTTGGGCTAGCCAGGCTAGGTTTTGATTTTCCAGGACAGGGCCCCATACAGCGCAATAGCGGGCAAATCCAACATTTATCAATCAAATCTGCAGGCGTGTGGTGGTTACACTAACATTTCCAGCCAATCAGCTCCAAACGGTCACGTGTTTGCAAAATGACAGTTGGGAGCGGATTGCCTATGATAAATGGTGCGCCAGCCAAAGAGTTTTATCAATCACGGCGAGTTTTATCACTCATTGATAAATAAGCCACTGGGAATCTGTCACGCAGAGATCCTCATTCAAAGGCAAAATAGCTTTATGAACTCACAGAAAGAACGGACAAAAGGGGAAAAACTGAAGCACTGTCCTACTTGATTTGGGAGCTTGGACACTGCATTCAATGGTTTAGGTAGATTTAATAGAACCGAATACAAAGGGTGAACCATGTAAATTGTATAATGCAGAGGACAGTGACAATAGCACACGTCCGCTGACAGAACCAGCAGCCAGCACAGATAGGACTCTGCTTGTCGCCTTAACCCAATTTGTAATGGGGCTGCACACCCTCTTGTCATTTGCTCCTTGTTTCAGCGACGCCCACACTGCAGCTGCCGTCTCTGCTGTGTGGACTTGCAGAAAGCTAAATATGATTACTGGGGTCTAAAATTAACAATGCAATATATAACATATAGGGCTCCAAATGTATGTACAGCTGCTTCTCCTCCGCAACTCCTGCACAGACAGGCGTTCAGCCCTCGCATCCCTCCGGAAAAGGTTCACCGTGAAGGGGTGACAGCCTGCGTGCTCCAGTTGGGGTAGATATATCAAACCTTGGTGAGAGATAAAGTACCAACCAATCAGTTCCAGTCATTTTACATCCAGTGGGGCAGATGTATTAAGCCTGGAGAAGTGATAAAGCAGTGATAAGTGCAAGGTGATAACAACACACCAGCCAATCAGCTCCAATATGTAAATTGACAGTTAGAAGCTGATTGGCTGGTGCGTTATCACCTTCCACTTATCACTTCTCCATGCTTAATACATCTACCACAGTGTTTGAAAAATCACCATTAGGAGCTTCTTGGTTTGTACTTTATCTCTCTCCATTTTCATCACAAAGACGCAGTATTGAGGCTAAATGTATTAGGACACATCTGCATTCCTATATTTACAGGTCGCAAAACTGAGAGCTCCATGCATTACCTGGCAACCACTGATGTAAATGCATTTGTAAGGAATGGCTAGAAGACGACACACACACACACACACACACACACACACACACACACAGGTCCTGACCATGTAGAAGCACTGCTCAAATATTCAATTTCTGCTGGTAATGGCTGTTAGATGCACTGAGTGCAAACACTACACGCAAGGGGCCTCCACCGCCAACACTGAGGTAACAGGTCACACGTCCAATTACAACTGCTGGAGCGGAACGCTGAGGAATCTCCGAGAATGTAATCGATTTTCAGCATTACCCCCTCATTAGCATGCTCTGTGCATCTTATTGTGTATGAAAACCCTCCCTGGCCGTGAAGATTACTGGGAGAACATCGCAGCATCTGCTCCATTCTCAGACGCTGCTTAATGAGAGAGATGTACAGCCAGGTATATGTCGCATCAATATGAAAGAAATCTGCAGCACAAATGACGAGTCCTCAAATCTATGTACTTAGTTTCAGGTGTACTAGGGAGGGCTTTCAGCAGCTCACTGGAAAACACCTCGCACAACTGCCTTGTGTAAACATCTCCAGGCGCGTGTTGACTAAACCACTTTATTAATAAATTCTGGGAATTACGAGAAAGAAAAAAATATATATATTTTTTAATTTCGGAACACTTCTCTATTTTCACAAGATGAAGCCTAATGGCAAAGCTTTGCGCACCCCCCCCCCCCCCCCCCCCCATTTACCATGCCACCTCTAATATTTAAAGGGATATCAGCTATGAAGAGGCATATATATGCTTCACCACTAGGGGCACTGTGGCACAGATGGATCTTTATGCAGGAACAATAATAATTTTATTTTACTGGTTGTGTCATCTTCTCAGGCAGCCATTGTAGCGTCATTTTGGAACTTGGGATAGCGAGATCTGTCAGACCAAATGGACTGATACCGCAGGTTTAACAGAGAGTAGAATCTGTTTATCAGGGACAAATACATAAGAAGGAGCTTTCTTGGTTGGTATTGCTAACACACATCTTGCAACAGCAACACAACCTGGTAAAGGCACATTATATTGCACAACAGTGTTTAACATGTGTCAAAGTCCATGTTGATTATTAAAACAAGGATGAAGTAAGCACAGGCCAGAGAAGGTTTGGCCAAAAGGGGTTTCTTGCTGTCAAGGATGTTTTCTGTTTTGTGATAATAGTCACACGGCGTCTATGGCTGATATGATCAGATGTCAGTATTACAGCACCCCCCTTATGGAAATAAAAGCATATACATAGATAAATATATAATACACGCAGGAAAATAAATGTGGATTTGCGTCTGTATCCACGTGTGCCTCATCTATACAGATGCACTGCCCCTTATACATCCGTGTTACAGAAGCCGCACATTTGTACCAGACGCAAGCGTCCATCTACTTTCACCACAGAATAGCCTGCCAATCCTCCTACACACTCTCAGAATGCTATGAGGCAGATTCAATTAGCCACAAGGTTAATCCCCGGCTAATTGCACTGGCCTGAGGTATCTTATTGAGTGCCGATACCCTGCACACGTTAAGCCCCAGAGGGTGCACTTAACGCAGCTTTTCCCTCACCGCTGTGAATAAAATCCTGCATTAAATGCACCCCCTCGGGCTTCATGCATTGGGTACCCCAGAGATTCTAGGCATTTCGGGGGGGAAAAAGATGCAGGTGCACTATGTAAACATTACTACTCAAAATGGAAATATATATATATATATATATATATATTATACCAATTAAATATCATATTAGAGGTTGTATACAATTAAAGATCATATAAGAGGTTGTTAACATAAATTTGGCCAAAGTTATGGGCCTGAACACCATCATCCAGGTCACTTAATTGGGCAAATCCCTAATATTCTAGGAGTTCACATCTGGGGTGGGGTGCAGGGCAGCCAAACCAGCCCGGCCAACCTACCCCCCCAGGGCGGATGTGTATGCTTTATTATGGTCCATGTGCAGCGTGGAGAAACGGACTTACGTGCAAATCTAAATTACCCCTTTTATGAGCAAAATCACTAATTCCCATATCAGAAAAGTAACCTATCTGCAGGAATATTCTCCATTTGCTGTTACTCTGAAGGGGAGATGTAACAAACTTCAGAGAGAGATAAAGCGCAGAAATTGGGCTCCTCAGGTAAAGTATGAGTGAACCAGTTCTATATGATACTGACCGTACAAGCCGAGATGAAAACATGAAACGCCATACGCCTGCGGACATCCACCTTGCTATAATCGCCATTCATGGCTGCACCTTATGTGCTGGCAGGGAACATGAAAGCAACAGTGTTATCATAATTCTTACATGGGCAAGCTGCAAACGTATTCACACAGGATAGATGAAAAGACGTACTTTTATTCTGCTAATAAAACACACAATAGATCAAAAGAACCACAGATACTGTATAAACACAACATCAATTCTATGGGTCCTTTTGTCTTCATATTTGCTTCATATCTCTTTCCTGCAAGAAGTAAAATAACCTGAAAAACAAAGGGCATCACAGTGCGGAGAGGGGGACGGGGGTGCTACTGTCCTGATGGGGGGAGCACTGACGTGACGTGGGGCTCGGAATCATACTCTAGGCCAGTGGTGCCTCGGGACACTTGCAGGGGTGCCCTGGGTTGGTGGTCCAGGACCAAATCAAATTATTTATGGTCAACGTAATAGGCAAAACCAGTGCTGGTGGTGGCTGCCAGTCATAAAACATGTGGCCAAACGGAAGCAAATCTTGTCCCTCACTATACAGCTGAACCTAAGCGTGCCACATAAACACAATTTACTTCATTTAATATTTCTTTCTAAATTTCTCAGTAATACCCCTTTCACACCGCAAATGCCGGATCCCACCCGGGAATTGTAAACAGGTCCGGTATTCAACCCGGGATTAACACTGCATTATTCCCAGGTTGAATTACCGGGCCAGGCAACCCGGGAATTCCACCTTGGCACTTTCACACCACACGCCGAACCGGCAATATGCCAGGGTGCTACCGGGTTATTTGTGCCGTGTGAAAGGGGTATTAGAAACTTTTGGCCTAGGGGTGCCGTGATAAAAATTCTGACACTCCAGAGCGCCGTGATTCAAAAAAGTTTGAGAACCACCGGTCTAGGCACATGCTTACTATCTAGTTGGGACTGGTAAAGGAAGCAATGTAATATACAGTCACTACAACTGCAGATAGCCAAGACTTTCATTATAAGAAAACACCCATCTTATGCTGACTTTATTAGTACATACCACAACTTCACCTCTTCGTGCTAAATAGTGCACAGCCACCGTGGGCTCCTGCGCGCATTAAGATGCACACGTTATTATTAAAGAAGGAGGGCGACGTCTCAGCGGCTTTATTGTCCCCCAATAAAGGCACATAGTGTAACATTTTCGGGAAACACAACGGCCTGGGTTGGGTATGTGTGACCTGCGATCAGGAGACCGCCGGTCACAATACCAACGCCGGGATACCACCTGTGTGATGGCCAGCGGAGATTGGGGGGGGGGGGGGAGCTTGCCACAAGTTTTATTCCCACTCTGGGGAATAGTCCGTGTTGGTCGGCATGCCAACCGGTGGGATTTTTTGTGGGCGGGATGTAGTGGTCGGTATTGTGTCTCCTGTTCGCCGGTCACATAACTACATCCCAACGGCCCTGCATCACATGACCCTCAGTGCACCATTCTCACCATGGAGGACAAGACAGCAGCGCAGATGAGAATCCTCTGATTAACACTGATCAGTGCATCCGGTCTTTGCTTATACATAAAAAAATCCCATATCTGTATACACTTACACGCAGGTAATAACAGTGTTAGGGCCGGATTCTGGCTTGTAAGGTATTGCACAGCAGCAGGGAAGTGCAGGGAAGCGGCTGAGCAATACCGTACAAATAAACTGCAAATGCTGCAGGTGGCGTCTGTAGGAGATAGACACATCCTGCACACATCTGAGAGATCCAAGTGCTGCGTCTGACGACAGGGCCCGACACGCCTACAAAACCGGGCTGATTGGTTGATATTTTGCCTCTCCCCAAGCACCACATGTGCTGTGTGCACATTCTAGTGCACTGATTGGCTACATGTTATAGCCCCACCCCTTTAGATTTCTGCAACCCTGTGTGTAGCCCTGCTTTGGAGAGTGAGTGCAGTAGTTACCCTGACTCTAGCCAAACACATGCCAGAACGGATTGCATGATAGTAGCGCAGTCCGCTTTTGACCATACGTACGTACTTACATAGCAGCACCCTCTACTCAGTATCCTACTGAAGGACAGATAACTAATAGATAATGATCTATTAGCTTACATAGAATATGTGCCAGGGATATCCAGCAGCAGCAGAGCAGAAATGGACACATGATAATGCAAATTGCCCACAATCTTTCCTTTGATCCACATTAACCATTGATATCACTCTTAATATTAATGGACATAAAACCGATCTGATCCACCAAGGCCGATGTAACAGACAGGCGTCAGGGTCACAGTCTTTGTACTGCGCTGAAAATGGCTTTTTATGTTATTGTAGAATGTGTTGAGCGACAGAGCAGCGTGCAGGAGAGGTGGGGAGGGAGGTGCCATTGTGTTCTGGCCCGGGGACAGCAGCAATGCAGAGAGAGAAATACAAGCAGCGGCCGCAGTGCCCTGCTAATCAGCATACAAACAGAAATAAGCTCTGTAATGCAGAAACGCACACAGATGTATCACTACACATGGGCTACAATAAGTATGTATCTATCAGCAAGTGGTCTTACTGTACAGAAATTGCTGCAAATACATATGGAGCAGGGGGATGCTCTTTAAGTATTGAATATGCAACTTCAGTTGACCAACATCTTAACAAGGTTATCTGCCAAAGTCCTAGATATCGCCTGCGTTCCATTTCAGTTTCCCTTATGTTGCATCTGCAACCTGCACATTCTGGAACTGGACTAATCTAGCACATTGAATTAGTTATAATGTTTCCAATAGATCTCCTTTACACAGTACCTGGTACATCCTATTTATGGCCAGATGTCAACACGCAACAGTCACACAGTTAGGTCATGTGACTTTAATAATCAGGAGGAGATAATAGTCATGGCCGTAACTAGGGGGGGTCTAGGGGGGCACACACCCCGGGTGATGGATTTGAGGGCATGCAAGCTGTCAACCGTCCCCATCCCCAATACTGTCGCATCCTCTCCTCTCCCGGTCACCGGCATACATACAGCAGCTATCTCCGTGTGCCTCGCTGACATACAGCAGCTATCTCCGTGTGCCTCCACAGACACTGGAGGCAGCAGCTGCTGAGTTCCAGCACTGACCACACACCCTGCTCCTCTGAGGATCATCCGAGCAACAGCCCTCTGTCCTCGCACACCGGCTCCAGGCAGCCACCTCTGTGAATGGGAGATTGCAGCCAAGGAGCAAGTCTAGAAGAAGTACACCTTTGCAGAGTACCTTTATAGAGTACATCTATTGGGAGCATATGTATAGGCAAAACATCTATAGTGGTTAGAACAATAGGGAGCGCATCTATATGGAATATGTCCCAGAGTAAATAGATGTGTGTTTGCTAGGGGTGGCACCACATTACTGCCTTGCCACGGGTGACAAGAATCCTATTTTCGGCCCTGTAGTAGGAATCGGGCTGTAACCATGAACTGGTGCTTTAAACAAAGCTTCGCTAGTACTCAACATGTGATTTCCATAGCTGATTACTATTTTGTAGCCCATTCGCCAGATGATTACGACATGGGCGGTGGCACAATAACCAGGAACTACAAATCCCAGATTGACCTGACAGCCTACCTGGGACAACTAGATCCATTACAGCTGTTTATTAATTATTATTATTATTTATTATTATTATTATTATTATTATTAGTTCAAGTCTTTTACACAATGAATTGTACAGATCTTTTCCCACTGAAATGTATTCTATTTAGGAAAATATTCCACCTCCTGTAATATTTATTTTATTTTAGCAATGTTCTATAGATATTTTAGTGCGCACGAGTAATTCCCTTACGTTTCTCTGCTGCGCCCGCTCTCACCTTGTCTCTTGGTATGGCGCCTTTATCAGAATAAATGTATGCCACACTGAATTTCTATTTGTTAATTGAGATCTGTTAGAAACATATACATGAAAAGGAGTTAGGAGAAAGAATTTTCTTATTCTTTGTAGGGCATGGAAAATGGGGTGGTCTTCTGTATGCCGAATGTCGGGATCCCGGCGCACAGTATACCGGCGCCGGAATCCCGACACCCGGCATACCGACAAATATTCTCCCTCGTGGGGGTCCACAACCCCCCTGGAGGAAGAATAAAATAGTGTGGCGTGCGTAGCGCGCCAGCGTGGCGAGCGCAGCGTGGCGAGCGCAGCGAGCCTGCAAGGGGCTCCTTTGCGCTCGCCACGCTGTCGGTATGCCGGCGGTCGGGTTCCCGGCGCCGGTATGCTGGTCGCCGGGAGCCCGACCGCCGGCATACCATACTACACCATGGAAAATGAACAACAAATAGACGTAGAAACAGCCCCTAACCCAGCTTATTCCCATATGTCCTATAAGCGGCATACAGTGAGATCCTTATGTCTATAACTGTAAGTTGTGATCACACTTTGCAGCCATTCTTTAAACACGTGGGTTTATTAATACCCAGCAGAAAACGAAGGAGACATTTCTTTGACTTTTCGGAATACTGTCAAGCAATGGCTGCTCCAGAGGTGTGGCGGCAGTGCAGTCCAAAATTCAAACAGGGGAGCCACACCAACCGCCAGTGAGTCCCGACCAGCAATGTTTGGCAGCTGCTGTGGCTCCCCTATCTGGAGCCGCCACTGGTGCAGGTCATAGGAAACCTTTTACAGGTTATGTTGAATAGTGCCCAGCTATGTAATGCAAATGGAGCACAAGTGTTACAATTGGGGACCCCCCATCAAGACTGTAGGTTGTTTCCTCCTGTTCACATTCCTCCGTTTGCTCCCATTCGGCAATGGCATTTATTTACCAGCTTAATTACAGAACAAGCAGAGCCATGGAGAAGAGGAAGCATGGGGAATGACTATGTTAGTAAAACTGTACCTTAGGTCATAATGGAGTTTTAAATAATGAAACAATTTAAAATGAATCTTAGTGATTATAGGTGCCAAAGGGGGGTACACAGCCCTGGTATGCTGGAGAGTCTGCTGCTTACACTGCTGCTCCCTGTTGGATAGTCTTGCAAAGTATTACCTGCTTCACCCTACTATCACCCTTGTTATATGGTTGGTTGGTTGGTTGGTTACTGTACGGTCACTCTTGTTAGATAGAATGCTCATTACTGTGCAGATCCCTTGTTAGATGGTTTGATGGGTGGCTCCTTACTGTAGTGTCACCTTTGTTGGTTGGTTCCTTACTGTGCTGTCCCACTTGATGGATGGAAGGACGGACGGACAGATGGTTCCTTACTGTACTGACACACTTGTTGGATGGCTGGTTGGTTGGTTGGTTGGTTGGTTCCTTACTGTACTGACACCCTTGATAAATGGTCAGCTCCTAACTCTACTGCCCCCACTTGTTGGATGTGCAGTGCACCACCCTGCTGTTCTTCATGTTGGGTGACCACATTGGACTATTCTCTCCCTTAGAGAATGGGTGGTGGGAGGTCACCTGTAGCAGATTCTAAGGGAATTTAAATGTAGAACAAATTGAACCCAAATCATGTCTTACATGTCCCTCTATCGACCACAACTCAAGGGGTCCTATAGGACAGAGCCATTGCCCTCAGTGCTCAAAACCGGATCAGTGTAGAACCTGACCACCAGCACTGCATAAGATCAAGATCCAGTCATTAGCCAATCAGATTGGATGTTCACCTTAATGGGTGTGGCCTGCTTTACTCATCTGAAATGTACAAACTGCAATAATATATGGCTTCACGTATATTTATAATAACCACAGCATTAACAGAACAATCATCTTATACTGCCCCCTTTCTTTATCGTAAAACCAAGGGAAGCCCTCTACTGAAGAAAAAACAATTTATAATGGGGGAAGGGTAAATCCTTCAAATATGCATTAAAAATGTGGGCTTTACATACTGGGACTTGTAGTTCCTATTCTGCTGGAGGACTGTGTTAATATACCAATATAGTTATAACTATTGTACACGGTTTCTACTTATTTATGTGCATACGTCTATAGATCTTCACAAAGGAACGGTGAATACAGGCGGTGAATTGGCAATAAATGAAGTAACTCTTTTAGCCATGGATTGTCCGTGAGGAGAATCTAGTCTCTGTGATATAAATAGATAAATGAGGCAGAGGGAGCAGCACAGTGTAATGGAAGCCGTGCTTCAGGGATTTGCTGGCAGTTGGCTGCGATTGCAGATTTTCGACTTCCAAAGCGTTAAGAAGGATAAAGACTTGGAAAGGAGAAACCTGCAGTCGGGTGCGACAGATTGCTGCACGGATCCTGGCAGGATTATGGAAAATAACATTTTTGGTGTGCACTCTCCATTTGCCAAGAACTGTGCGGCGCAAGTTCCCACCAACGCCCTCCTACATTCACCCTTACCCTACATAATGGTCATACCACCTCTGCAGGCATCATATGCTTTAGTTTGAGAATAATGATATTAAAGCATTACTAAGCTAACAAGCAACATTTATTAACTACCTTTCCTAGAGATGCGTCAGACAGCGCAATGTTCCAGTATCAGTGTGACAGGAGCCAGATTGAAGTAAGCTATCAAAATTAGCAAACCTGCAACATATAACTCTCAGTCTGTGGCTTCCTGGTGCCTCAATTCCCCCCTTACAGCATGTAACTGCTCCTGTCACATGCAGCCATGTCCTATATAACACATCACTCATCTCCTGAAATACTATGTGCTGCTGAGGGGACCCTGCTACTTCCACTATATAACTCTCAGTCTGTGGTTCCCTGCTGCCTCAATTCCCATGTCACTGCTCTTGTGCTCTATAACACATCACTGATCTCCTGATATATAATGTGCTGCTGGGAGACCCTGCTCTTTCAACTATATAACTCTCAGTCTGTGGCTTCATGCCTCAATTCCCCAATAACATCACAGATTTTTCATTGCACCCAGTAGAGAGCCGTAAAATCGTCAATGTTGTTCCACCATACTTTAGTAAGCGATGATATGCTCACAAGGCAACCGTACATCAACACTGACTGATTATGGTTCTATTTCTGCAGAGTGAATTATGATCTCTGTGATAAACATAAAACAGAGAGACAGCAGGTAAAAGATGACACAAGTGCAGAGAGTTGGACCCTTTAATAGCTCATAAATCAACTTTGACGCAAAAAAATATATATGCTGGAGAAGTGGAATAGAATGAGAATCCCTGGTGACCACTAAAATACTACCCCACTCCTCCATCCTTATAAAATAAGTTATAGAACCCTTTTTTAATCAGGAGCATTTCCATAACAAGTAACTTTAAACTTTACAGGTGTAACTTTAAACATCTGTGCACCAACTAATACCCCTTTCACATCGCACAAATAACCCGATATCGACGCGGCATATTGCCGTGTCGACACGGGTCAGTGTGCGATGTGAAAGCACTTTCGGCAAAATAGCGGGTCGCCTGACCCGGTAATTCAACCCGGTATAAAAGAAGGATTATACCCGGGTTGATTACCGGGTCAGGTGCAGTGTGAATGGGAGCCGTTTCGATGCGACACGGTTCCCATTCACAGCATAGGGAGAGGCGGCGCAGGAGATGAGCTCATCTCCCAGCGCCGCCTCCACCCCCGCCCCTGCTGCGCCCCCCCCCCCCCCCCCCCCGCTGCTATGGCAACCGACCCGGTATATTGCCGGGTCGGAAAGCCAGCAGAGGGGAGCAAATGCCGGATCCCACCCGGTAAGGACACGTTTCTTTTACCGGGTGGGATCCGGCATTTGCGATCTGAATGCGGCTTTCCGACCCGGCAATATACCGGGTCGGTTGCCATAGCAGCGGGGGCGCGCAGCAGGGGCAGGGGTGGAGGACATGCAGTGCAGAGGCTCCTGAGGACTGGAGTTGGGAAAAAAACGTTCTTAACTACTTAAGGGGGACATTTACTAAAGCAGTGATAAGAATGGAGAAGTGAGCCAGTGGAGAAATTTCCCCTTCAACCAATCAGCAGCTCTGTATCATTTTATAGTATGCAAATTATAGATGTTACTTCAGTGCTGATTGGTTGATGGGGAAATTTCTCTACTGGCTCACTTCTCCGCTCTTATCACTGCTTAGTAAATGTATCCCTAATGCTGCATTCACACCGCAAATGCCGGGTCCTACCCGGTAAGACAAACGTGTACTTACCGGGTGGGATCCGGCATTTGCGCTCCGTTGCAGGCTTCCCGACCCGGCAATATACCGGGTCGGTTGCCATGACAACGGAGGCCGCAGCAGCAGCAGGGGCGGGGGTGGAGGCGGCGTCGGGAGATGAGCTCATCTCCAGCGCCGCCTCTCCCTATCTTGTGAATGGGAACCGTGTCGCATCGACACGGCTCCCATTCACACCGCACCTGACCCGGTAATCAACCCGGGTAAAACCCTTCTTTTTTACCGGGTTGATTTACCGGGTCAGGCGACCCGCTAAATCGCCCAGTGTGCTTTCACATCGCACACTGACCCGGTTCGACACGGCAATATGCCGTGTCGGTACCGGGTTATTTGTGCGATGTGAAAGGGGTATAAATGTACTCATTGGGTGTTTAAACCCAACACATGGATGATACAGTATGTTGCCGCGCCTATCAAAACAGTGACAAATTGACTTGTTATGATGCGCTAGAAGTTTCAAGAGCATAAAATGCGCACAAACGCTACACAGAACATTTCCATAGAGAAGATTTAATAAATACAAAAAAAGTAAGATGAAAAAAAATGTAAACCGCTCCAGCACATCGCACACAAGCTGTAAAAACAGATTTAGAAAGAAAAATATATGCTCAGAACCACTAATGAAATTGCTTCTAGAAGTTACCGAGCAGTTGTAAGCAGTACAAATACGTTAAACGCCTGTGTGACACCAGCTTCAGTCGTGAAAACAATGTAAGGGTGAAACGTGCTTCTTGACCCTGGCAATGAAAGATACCCAGTGAACCGTAATGCCGCTAAAATCTGCTATTCATTTCAGTTTATTATTATCTTATGGAATACGGTCACAGGAGAACAAGGGGGATTTTTCACGAAAGCTGGAAGGCAGCAGCTGCTGATCTCTATTTAAACCCAGCGGTTAATGTGCGACGGTCTCGGTCAAGTCCATTGAGCCTGACTATTAACAAAGGCATCCTCTGCCAGGGTAGCGGAATCCGCACCCTCTTTCCACCCACGGAATGCTACTGTACAACGGGCCAGCTTCCAGCAGAGTGACAGGGCTGTCAAACACAACTGAAATCTACTGCTTTTATCATCTCTCTGTGGGCAAGACAAGACCGTAACATGATCAATTCAATCTCAATGCACAATGAGGCGGTACACATTATATTTTCCATATTTGGCACCACTGGCAAAATCGTACATTTTTGTGAGCACCTCTATGGGAGCGAATGTATTTATTTATCATGTGTACCAAAGAAGCCGTCAGCGCCAACAGATGCAGTATCTCTAATTTCAACACTAGTATCAGGACCAAAAAAAAGTAGTAAAATGACCAAATAACTTAAAGGTATATAAAAATACGAGAACTGCTTTAGTGGGCACTCCCTATATTTCGTTAGGGCGTCAGCCTAGTTACCTCAAGTAGAATAAGGCACCGGTATAAGTGCCTTGAGAAAGGGTGTGTGGACAGGGAATGAGGTAATGAAGGCGACCACTGGTGCCAAATAATATTAAAAAAGGTCAGGCAGTTTAAATTTAAAAAAGGAACAACATTTATTTATAAGATACTAATACAAAACTCAGTACTAAAAAGGTGGGAGTCAATATAGGAAAAAACATACACAACAAACGTGAAAAAATGCTCATAAAAAGGCTTCAATAAAAAGGAGCATAAAAAATAGGACATAAAATCTATGGGAATAAAAGCAATTGAATTTAAAAGTAAAGAGGAGTAGATATCTTAACTTAGTGTTTGAGGTTAGATCAAGGTAGCACCCAACGCGTTTCATCCTATGTGGACTTCATCAAGGGGTATTTATTTATCACTAGTTATTGATATAGCGCACACATATTCCACAGAGCTTTACAGAGAATATTTGGCCATTCACATCTGTCCCTGCTCCAGTGGAGCTTACAATCTATATTCCCTACCACACGCACACACATTCACGCCAAGGTTAATTTTGTTGGGAGCAAATTAGCCTACGTTTTTGGATTATGGGAGGAAACTGGAGTTTCCGAAGGAAAACCACGCAAGCACAGAGAGAAAATACAAACTCCACACAGTTGGGGCCATGGTGGGAATCGAACCCATGATCTCAGTGCTGTGAGGCATCAATGCTAACTTTTACATCGCACGTGCTGTTCAGCTAATTAAAATGTGCAATGTAAGTATGATGTGGCATTCAGGAAGGCGATTTGCACCTAACTGAATCGACACCCGCGAGTCTGGACTCAATTTCAGCCAATATGCTGCCAAACATGAACGCTAGTTTGGCAGTGCAAACAGTTGCCCATTACGGTACCCTGAACATTGCAGGTTTTCCTGCACACCACAACTGTGTGAAAGTAAAAACGTTCTATGTTGCTGGCCTCGATGTGTCACTCCAGAACTGTCCTGTCAAAGTCAATGAAATATACTACAAATACAACACAACCTTCATGAAGAGATCACCTTACAGCTAAACTTATAATTACAGTATGGTAAGCTTTAAGGATAAAGCACCACAGCTAAGCCTGACTTTAATTACAAAACACTCGGACTAAAATGTACAGATGTGTCTTGCGCCCGGCATCTCGCATTGCATGGCGTATTGAGGCTAGATGTATCAGGACACATCTGTATCTAGAGCCAACAGTCGGGTGGTTCATTGATGAAACCCAACTGTTGTACATAAGTGTACGTGTGACCCGGATTTTTAGCTCAGTGCCCAGATATTCTACGGCCAGCATAAACCTCTCACAGCATCCACCTTTAGCTGGCGGACATCCGCAAATAAAGGTGGAGAGGATAGACTATGGCATTAGCACTGTAATTCCTGTATGTTATGTGAAGGTACTACCACCGGGGGAAGCGTGTCTATGTTCTGACCTCAAATCAGGTGGTTCCCAGTAAAATGATATTAGTAGAATAGGACCAGTCTCCACAGCCTGCGGTCAGGTTCAGCTATAGCCTAGGCCTCCTAACGAGGACAGTTAGATTAATCTAGGGCGGCTGTGATACAAAGAAGAAGGGGAGGGGGGGGGGGGGGCTCGTCTTGAACAGGCGCAGGCATCACAGCCAGTTGTCCTCTCCTGTCAGGAGCAGACTTTTCAGAAACATCTAAATTTAGCATCATCCTCTACTTTGTCTCTCTCAGAAACAGCACGGTGCGCTGGTAATCATGGCTGGAGTTCAACTGGGGAACGCTGCTGTTTACATCACACAAGGAACACAAGTCTGAGAGGAGTTCTAAGCTTGAGTTTATAAATGCCACACAGCCGGCTTATCCCTCTCTTATATAAACTGTACACAAGTATCCTCCTGTGCTACAGAATAAACAGAGTATCGCCGAGTTCTGTATGACAGCAGACCGGCCGCTTACCTAGTGTGTGTATACGGGTTTTAGGACTGGCGAATACAAATTCTCTATTTTTAAATAAAAAAGGTGATTGTATGAGGTAATCCCCATAGGGTGTATTCAACGGTATCCAGTCTCTAGGTCGAACGGGTGTGGTTCGTTTTATCGACAGTATCTAGGTCGACAATGTTTAGGTCGACCACTATAGGTCGACAGTCACTAGGTCGACATGGATGGAAGGTCGACAGGGTTTCTAGGTCGACATGTGCTAGGTCGACAGGTCTAAAGGTCGACATGAGGGGGGGGGGAATTTGGTGTCGTTTTCTTCGTAGAGTGACCGGGATCCCAAATTAGTGCACCGCGTCCCCTCGCATGGCTCGCTTCGCTCGCCATGCTCCGGGCATGGTGCCTTCGCTCCGCTACCGCTTCGCTCGGCACACTTTACCGTTCCAATCGTAGTCCACGTGGATCGTTAAGTATGAAAAAATAAAAATAAAAATGTGAAAAACTCATGTCGACCTTTAGACATGTCGACCTAGCACATGTCGACCTAGAAACCCTGTCGACCTTCCATCCATGTCGACCTAGTGACTGTCTACCTATAGTGGTCGACCTAAACATTGTCGACCTAGACACTGTCTATCTTCAGACCGGATCCCAGGTCGAACACACTTAGGTCGACAGTCATTAGGTCGACCACTATTGGTCGACATGCATTAGGTCGACAGGGTTTCTAGGGTGATATGTTCTAGGTCGACATGACAAAAGGTCAACATGAGTTTTTCACAATTTATAATTTTTGTAATTTTTTTTTTACTTTTTCATTTTTTACGATCCACGTGGACTACAATTGGGACCAGTAACCTTTGCCCGAAGCATGCGAGGGGACACGGTGCACTAATTGGGGTTCCCAGTCACTCTACGAAGAAAATGACAAAAATTACCCTATGAACCACACCCGTATTCCACATACGTAGTGGAGACGAAAGAAAGGGGAAAGGGGGGGGGGGGGGGGGGGGTGACTGCTATGTGCAGTCAAACTGGCCCAATTCATGTCCTGTGTGAGAGGACTTTTCACATGTATCACTGAATCATGGGCCTGAGATCGGTGCCACAGGAAGCATCTAATGAAGAAAAAATTAGATTTTACTCACCGGTAAATCTATTTCTCGTAGTCCGTAGTGGATGCTGGGGACTCCGTAAGGACCATGGGGAATAGCGGCTCCGCAGGAGACTGGGCACAGCTAAGAAAGAATTGGTGTGGGAGGTGTGGGAGGTGCACTGGCTCCTCCCACTATGACCCTCCTCCAGACTTCAGTAAGGATACTGTGCCCGGAAGAGCTGACACAATAAGGAAGGATTTTGAATCCCGGGTAAGACTCATACCAGCCACACCAATCACACCATATAACTCGTGATAATATACCCAGTTAACAGTATGAACATAACAGAGCCTCTCAACAGATGGCTCAACAATAACCCTTTTAGTTAACAATAACTATATACAAGTATTGCAGACAGTCCGCACTTGGGATGGGCGCCCAGCATCCACTACGGACTACGAGAAATAGATTTACCGGTGAGTAAAATCTTATTTTCTCTAACGTCCTAGTGGATGCTGGGGACTCCGTAAGGACCATGGGGATTATACCAAAGCTCCCAAACGGGCGGGAGAGTGCGGATGACTCTGCAGCACCGAATGAGAGAACTCAGCCAGGGTATCAAATTTGTAGAATTTTGCAAACGTGTTTGCCCCTGACCAAGTAGCAGCTCGGCAAAGTTGTAAAGCCGAGACCCCTCGGGCAGCCGCCCAAGAAGAGCCCACTTTCCTTGTGGAATGGGCTTTTACAGATTTAGGCTGTGGCAGGCCAGCCACAGAATGCGCAAGCTGAATTGTGTTACAAATCCAGCGAGCAATAGTCTGCTTTGAAGCAGGAGCACCCATCTTGTTTGGTGCATACAGGATAAATAGCGAGCCAGTCTTCCTGACTCCAGCCGTCCTGGAAACATACATTTTCAAGGCCCTGACTACGTCCAGTAACTTGGAGTCCTCCAAGTCCCTAGTAGCCGCAGGCACCACGATAGGTTGGTTCAAGTGAAAAGCTGATACCACCTTAGGAAGAAATTGGGGACGAGTCCTCAATTCTGCCCTATCCATATGGAAAATCAAATAGGGGCTTTTACATGACAAAGCCGCCAATTCTGACACCCGCCTTGCCGAAGCCAAGGCCAAAAGCATGACCACTTTCCATGTGAGATATTTTAAATCCACGGTTTTGAGTGGCTCAAACCAATGTGACTTTAGGAAACCCAACACCACGTTGAGGTCCCACGGTGCCACTGGGGGCACAAAAGGAGGCTGAATATGCAGCACTCCCTTGACAAATGTCTGAACTTCAGGCAGTGAAGCCAGTTCTTTTTGGAAGAAAATCGACAGAGCCGAAATCTGGACCTTAATGGAACCCAATTTTAGGCCCATAGTCACCCCCGACTGTAGGAAGTGCAGAAATCGACCTAACTGGAATTCCTCCGTTGGGGCCTTCCTGACCTCACACCACGCAACATATTTTCGCCATATGCGGTGATAATGTTGTACGGTTACATCTTTCCTAGCTTTAATAAGCGTAGGAATGACTTCCTCCGGAATACCCTTTTCTTTTAGGATCCGGCGTTCAACCGCCATGCCGTCAAACGCAGCCGCGGTAAGTCTTTGAACAGACAGGGCCCCTGCAGCAGCAGGTCCTGTCTGAGCGGCAGAGGCCATGGGTCCTCTGAGATAATTTCTTGAAGTTCCAGGTACCAAGCTCTTCTTGGCCAATCCGGAACAATGAGTATAGTTCTTACTCCTCTTCTCCTTATTATCCTCAGTACCTTGGGTATGAAAGGAAGAGGAGGGAACACATAAACCGACCGGTACACCCACGGTGTCACTAGAGCGTCCACAGCTATCGCCTGAGGGTCTCTTGACCTGGCGCAATATTTTTCCAGCTTTTTGTTTAAGCGGGACGCCATCATGTCCGCCTGTGGCCTTTCCCAACGGTTTACAATCAGTTGGAAGACTTCTGGATGAAGTCCCCACTCTCCCGGGTGGAGGTCGTGCCTGCTGAGGAAGTCTGCTTCCCAGTTGTCTACTCCCGGAATGAACACTGCTGACAGTGCTAACACGTGATTTTCCGCCCAACGGAGAATCCTTGTGGCTTCTGCCATCGCCGCCCTGCTTCTTGTGCCGCCCTGACGATTTACATGGGCGACCGCCGTGATGTTGTCTGACTGGATCAGAACCGGACGGTTTTGAAGCAGGGGCTTTGCTTGACTTAGGGCATTGTAAATGGCCCTCAGTTCCAGAACATTTATGTGTAGGGAAGTCTCCTGACTCGACCAAAGTCCTTGGAAGTTTCTTCCCTGAGTGACTGCCCCCCAGCCCCGAAGGCTGGCATCCGTGGTCACCAGGACCCAGTCCTGTATGCCGAATCTGCGGCCCTCTCTGAGATGAGCACTCTGCAGCCACCACAGCAGAGACACCCTGGTCCTCGGAGACAGGGTTATCAACCGATGCATTTGAAGATGCGATCCGGACCATTGGTCCAACAGGTCCCACTGAAAAGTTCTGGCATGGAACCTGCCGAATGGAATCGCTTCGTAGGAAGCTACCATCTTTCCCAGGACTCGCGTGCAATGATGCACCGACACCTGTTTTGGTTTCAGGAGGCCACTCACTAGAGACGACAGCTCCTCGGCTTTCTCCTCTGGGAGAAACACTTTTTTCTGGACCGTGTCCAGAATCATCATTTCGGCCATTACCTTGGTAAATACCCTCGGTGCCTTGGACAGACCCAACGGCAACGTCTGGAATTGGTAATGACAATCCTGTACCACAAATCTGAGGTACTCCTGGTGCGGATGGTAAATGGGGACATGCAGGTAAGCATCCTTGATGTCCAGAGATACCATGTAATCTCCCTCTTCCAGGCTTGCAATAACCGCCCTGAGCGATTCCATCTTGAACTTGAATTTTTTCAAATATGTGTTCAAGGATTTCAAATTTAAAATGGGTCTCACCGAACCGTCCGGTTTCGGTACCACAAACATTGTGGAATAGTGACCCCGTCCTTGTTGAAGTAGGGCACCTTGACTATCACCTGCTGGGAATACAGCTTGTGAATTGCCTCTAACACAGCCTCACCTTTCTGAAGGAGTCGTTGGTAAGGAAGATTTGAGGAAACGGCGGGGGGGGGGTCTCGAATTCCAGCCTGTACCCCTGAGATACTACTTGAAGGATCCAGGGATCTACCTGTGAGCGAGCCCACTGATTGCTGAAGTTTTTGAGACGGCCCCCCACCGTAACTGGCTCCGCCTGCTGAGCCCCAGCATCATGCGGCGGACTTAACAGAAGAAGCGGGGGAGGACTTTTGTTCCTGGGAAGTGGCTGTATGCTGCAGCTTTTTTCCCCTACCTCTGCCTCTGGGCAGAAAGGACGCGCCTCTACCCAGTCTGCTCTTTTGGGGGCGAAAGGACTGCACCTGATAATACGGTGCTCTCTTTGGTTGTGAGGGGACATGTGGCAAAAATGCCGACTTCCCAGCTGTTGCTGTGGAAGCTAAGTCTGAAAGACCATCCCCGAACAACTCCTCACCCTTATAAGGCAAAACTTCCATGTGCCTTTTGGAATCTGCATCCCCTGTCCACTGCCGGGTCCATAACCCTCTCCTGGCACAAATGGACAGTGCACTTATTTTTGATGCCAGCCGGCAAATATCCCTCTGTGCTTCTCTTATGTAAAAGACAGCGTCTTTAATATGCTCTACGTTTAGCAATATAGTGTCCCTGTCTAGGGTGTCAATGTTCTCTGACAGGGAGTCTGACCATGCAGCTGCCGCACTGCACATCCATGCTGAGGCAATAGCTGGTCTCAGTATAATACCAGTGTGTGTAAATATAGCTTTTTGGAGAGCCTCCTGCTTTCTGTCAGCAGGTTCCTTTAGTGAGGCCGTATCTTGGGACGGCAGTGCCACCTTTTTTGATAAGCGCGTAAGTGCTTTATCCACTTTAGGGGGTGTTTCCCAACGTGACCTATCCTCTGGCGGGAAAGGGTACGCCATTAGTAATTTTTTTGAAATTACAAATTTTTTATCAGGGGAAGCCCACGCTAGTTCACACACGTCATTTAATTCTTCAGAAGGGGGAAAAACTACTGGTAGTTTTTTCTCCCCAAACATAATACCCTTTTTTGTGGTACCTGGGGTCACCTCAGAAATGTGTAAAACATTTTTCATTGCCTCAATCATATAACGAGTGGCCCTATTGGACATTACATTAGTCTCTTCGTCGTCGACACTGGTATCAGTATCCGTGTCGACATCTGTGTCTGTCACCTGAGGTAGCGGGCGTTTTAGAGCCCCTGATGACTTTTGAGACGTCTGGGCAGGCACGGGCTGAGAAGCCGGCTGCCCCACATTTGGCATGTCGTCAAATTTTTTATGTAAGGAGTCGACACTTTCGCGTAATTCCTTCCACAAGTCCATCCACTCCGGTGTCTGCCCCGCAGGGGGTGACAACACATTTATAGGCACCTGCTCCTCCTCCACATAAGTCTCCTCATCAAACATGTCGACACAGCCGTACCGACACACCGCACACACACACAGGGCATGCTCTGACAGAAGACAGGAACCCACAAAGCCCTTTGGGGAGACAGAGAGAGAGTATGCCAGCACACACCAGAGCGCTATATAATACAGGGATTAACTAAATTATATCCCCTATAGCTGCTATATATGTATTTTGCGCCTAAATTTAGTGCCCCCCCTCTCTTTTTTACCCTTTTCTGTAGTGTAGACTGCAGGGGAGAGTCAGGGAGCTAACTTCCAGCGGAACTGTGAGGGAAAAATGGCGCCAGTGTGCAGAGGGAGATAGCTCCGCCCCTTTTTCGCGGACTTTTCTCCCGCTTTTTTATGGATTCTGGCAGGGGTATTTATCACATATATAGCCTCTGGGGCTATATATTGTGATATATTTGCCAGCCAAGGTGTATTTATTGCTTCTCAGGGCGCCCGCGCCCCCCCCCCCCCCCAGCGCCCTGCACCCTCAGTGACCGGAGTGTGAAGTGTGTATGAGGAGCAATGGCGCACAGCTGCAGTGCTGTGCGCTACCTTGGTGAAGACTGATGTCTTCTGCCGCCGATTTTCCGGATTCTTCTTGCTTCTGGCTCTGTAAGGGGGCCGGCTGCGCGGCTCCGGGACCGAACACCAATGGCCGGTTCCATGCGGTCGATCCCTCTGGAGCTAATGGTGTCCAGTAGCCTAAGAAGCCCAAGCTACCACCAGTTAGGTAGGTTCGCTTCTTCTCCCCTTAGTCCCTCGCTGCAGTGAGTCTGTTGCCAGCAGATCTCACTGTAAAATAAAAAACCTAACATATACTTTCTTTCTAGGAGCTCAGGAGAGCCCCTAGTGTGCATCCAGCTCGGCCGGGCACAGGATTCTAACTGAAGTCTGGAGGAGGGTCATAGTAGGAGGAGCCAGTGCACACCAGGTAGTCCTAATTCTTTCTTAGCTGTGCCCAGTCTCCTGCGGAGCCGCTATTCCCCATGGTCCTTACGGAGTCCCCAGCATCCACTAGGACGTTAGAGAGAAAAAAAATACACCTCCTGCCGGCATCGCCGATCCGAGTGCTGCGACGGTTGCAGCCATCTAAGTAAACCTAAGCTTACTCAAAATGGCCACCGGAACTCCTATGCTGGGGACAGGATAATCTGTGTCTTCTGCAAGCCTACAAAACTGTCCCCGCTGCCGCCCTCAAACTGACGCAGCATGTCAATCATGCTGGATGCTGCCATGGGATGGATGTTGCCATTGCTTTGGAGGGCTTGGCACATCCCTAATGTGACAAGGTAGTGCCCAACGTGAAACTGGAATGTGCACCATATGATAGTCACCTCATGTGCATGGTATATTGCATTCCCTGTGTGAAAGCATGAGGCTATAGGCTATAAGCAGGGAGCATTTATTTTGCTGAAAAACACTTTCTATCATTTTTTCTCTTTTTAAAAAAAAATTGCATATAAAACCCATTTGACCCAATTTAAGTTCCCCAAATACTTTTATTGTGACCACTAATACACTTCTATACTGCTGGTCTATATTATTCTGGCTATTTTTGGGGTACAGGCAGATTTCCCCATTTTCACCTACACTTTTCTCTGGTTTTGCCGGCAACAATGATCCCGTGAATCCCGTTTTACGGCACATTTGCAATTGGGTAGGCGAGCGAGCATAGTGGTGAAATACCGCCTTATCGCTCGACGGGTGCGAGAAGTTTATTTGCTGTAAATTACCACATTTTCACGGCCAACGGAATATACCCCCATAGCTATAGTAACATCACATAAAGAGGTCCTAAAATACATCTTACATAGGTGACATCAATACCACTGCCAAAGCTAAGTGATGATCTAGACAGATCTATGGAGGTAGATAGATAGATAGATAGATAGATAGATAGATAGATAGATAGATAGATAGATAGATAGATAGATAGATATTGTGCAATATTATAATTCCATAAGGAGCAGTAGCAGAGAAGCTTGCAGTCTATTACAGCTGCAATGTACAGGCCTCGCGTTCCTTTGTTCTTGGCGCACGGTCCAGTACTGAATGAAGCGCTGTATCCGCTGAGCAGGCCAGGCCACGGAGCAGTGCCGCTACTATACAGCAGTGAATGAACCATCTCAATAAGGGCCGATGTGTCAGGAAAGAAACAATCTCAATAAACAGCCTCTTTCTACAGCACAAAGGACACTATTGACAAAAGCAACACAGTCCATTATATGAGGACTCTAGAATGTACAGAGAGATCTTCTGTTAATGAACCGCTACTAGTATTTCCAATGTACTTTCTGGAAATAACGGTACATTATTATCGGGATGGCCAGAGTACTGGCTGTAATAGACATCCACATCCGGCGCACAATAGCTCATAGAGGTCAATGACGCCTCTGATTGGACAGGGCTAGCTTATTCTGTACAAGTATATTTACAAAATACTTATTTGTTGCAATTCAAAATAAAAATCCATGTTCTACAGGATACATTACACATTAATATTACAAGAGCCCCAGTAATATATGGAATTATAAGTAGGAATAATAAGAATTTACTCACCGATAATTCTATTTCTCATAGTCCGTAGTGGATGCTGGGGACTCCGTAAGGACCATGGGGAATAGCGGCTCCGCAGGAGACTGGGCACATCTAAAGAAAGCTTTAGGACTATCTGGTGTGCACTGGCTCCTCCCCCTATGACCCTCCTCCAGACCTCAGTTAGGATACTGTGCCCGGAAGAGCTGACACAATAAGGAAGGATTTTGAATCCCGGGTAAGACTCATACCAGCCACACCTATCACACCGTATAACTTGTGATATGAAACCCAGTTAACAGCATGATAACAGAGGAGCCTCTGAATAGATGGCTCACAACAATAACCCGATTAGTTAACAATAACTATGTACAAGTATTGCAGACAATCCGCACTTGGGACGGGCGCCCAGCATCCACTACGGACTACGAGAAATAGAATTACCGGTGAGTAAATTCTTATTTTCTCTGACGTCCTAGTGGATGCTGGGAACTCCGTAAGGACCATGGGGATTATACCAAAGCTCCCAAACGGGCGGGAGAGTGCGGATGACTCTGCAGCACCGAATGAGAAAACTCAAGGTCCTCCTCAGCCAGGGTGTCAAATTTGTAAAATTTTACAAAGGTATTTGACCCTGACCAAGTTGCAGCTCGGCAAAGTTGTAAAGCCGAGACCCCTCGGGCAGCCGCCCAAGATGAGCCCACCTTCCTTGTGGAGTGGGCTTTTACAGATTTTGGCTGTGGCAGTCCTGCCACAGAATGCGCAAGCTGAATTGTACTACAAATCCAGCGAGCAATAGTCTGCTTAGAAGCAGGAGCACCCAGCTTGTTGGGTGCTTACAGGATAAACAGCGAGTCAGATTTCCTGACTCCAGCCATCCTGGAAACATATATTTTCAGGGCCCTGACAACGTCCAGCAACTTGGAGTCCTCCAAGTCCCTAGTAGCCGCAGGCACCACAATAGGTTGGTTCAGGTGAAACGCTGAAACCACCTTAGCGAGAAACTGAGGATGCGTCCTCAATTCTGCCCTGTCCGTATGAAAAATCAGATAAGGGCTTTTACAAGATAAGGCCGCCAATTCTGACACACGCCTGGCTGAAGCCAGGGCCAACAGCATGACCACTTTCCACGTGAGATATTTTAAATCCACAGTTTTAAGTGGTTCAAACCAATGTGATTTGAGGAACCCCAAAACTACATTGTGATCCCAAGGTGCCACTGGAGGCACAAAAGGAGGCTGTATATGCAGCACACCCTTGACAAACGTCTGAACTTCAGGAACTGAAGCCAGTTCTTTCTGGAAGAAAATCGACAGGGCCGAAATCTGAACCTTAATGGATCCCAATTTGAGGCCCATAGACACTCCTGTTTGCAGGAAATGCAGGAATCGACCCAGTTGAAATTCCTCCGTCTGGGCCTTCCTGGCCTCCCACCATGCAACATATTTTCGCCAAATGCGGAGATAATGTTTGCGGTTACATCCTTCCTGGCTTTGATCAGGGTAGGGATGACTTCCTCCGGAATGCCTTTTTCCTTCAGGATCCGGCGTTCAACCGCCATGCCGTCAAACGCAGCCGCGGTAAGTCTTGTAACAGACAGGGTCCCTGCTGAAGCAGGTCCCGTCTTAGAGGTAGAGGCCATGGGTCCTCTGTGAGCATCTCTTGAAGTTCCGGGTACCAAACCCTTCTTGGCCAATCCGGAACCACGAGTATAGTTCTTACTCCTCTCCGTTTGAGGCGGGACGCCATCATGTCCACCTTTTTGGTTGTTCCCAACGGTTTACAATCATGTGGAAGACTTCTGGGTGAAGTCCCCACTCTCCCGGGTGGAGGTCGTGCCTGCTGAGGAAGTCTGCTTCCCAGTTGTCCACTCCCGGAATAAACACTGCTGACAGTGCTATCACATGATTTTCCGCCCATCGGAGAATCCTTGCAGCTTCTGCCATCGCCCTCCTGCTTCTTGCGCCGCCCTGTCTGTTTACGTGGGCGACCGCCGTGATGTTGTCTGATTGGATCAGTACCGGCTGGTTCTGAAGCAGGGGCCTTGCTTGACTTAGGGCATAGTAAATGGCCCTTAGCTCCAGAATATTTATGTGAAGCGAAATTTCCTTGGAAATTTCTTCCCTGTGTGACTGCACCCCAGCCCCGAAGGCTGGCATCCGTGGACACCAGGACCCAGTCCTGTATTCCGAATCTGCAGCCCTCTAGTAGATGAGCCCTCTGCAGCCACCACAGCAGCGACACCCTGTTTCTGTAGATGGGACCCGGACCATTTGTCCCACAGGTCCCACTGGAACGTCCTTGCGTGGAGCCTTCCGAATGGAATTATGCTTCGTACGAAGCTACCATTTTTCCCAGGACTCGTGTGCATTGATGTACCGACACCTGTCCTGGTTTTAGGATGTCTCTGACTAGAGATGACAACTCCTCGGCTTTATCCACTGGAAGAAACACTCTTTTCTGGTCTGTGTCCAGAATCATTCCCAGGAACAGAAGACGCGTCGTCGGGACCAGCTGTGACTTTGGAATATTGAGAATCCAGCCGTGCTGTTGTAGCACTTCCCGAGAGAGTGCTACCCCCATTACCAACTGTTCTTCGGACCTCGCCTTTATCAGGAGATCATCCAAGTACGGGATAACAAAAACTTCCTTCTTGCGAAGGAGTATCATCATTTCGGTCATTACCTTGGTAAAGACCTTCGGTGCCGTGGACAACTCCAACGGCAGCGTCTGGAACTGATAGTGACAGTCCTGTACCACACCTCCGAGGTACTCCTGGTGAGGAGGGTAAATGGGGACATGCAGGTACGCATCCTTGATGTCCAGGGAGACCCTGTAATCCCCCTCGTCCAGGCTCGTAATAACCGCCCTAAGCGATTCCATCTTGAACTTGAATCTTCTGATATAAAAAATTCAAGCATTTTAATTTTAAGATGGGTCTCACCGAACCGTTCTGTTTCGGTACCACAACCATTGTGGAATAGTAACCCCTTCCTTGCTGAAGGAGGGGCACCTTGACAATCACTTGTTGTGATTATAGTGTTGAATAGCCATCAACACCGCCTCCCTGGCAGAGGGAGGTGCCGGTAAGGCAGATTTTAGGAAACAGCGGGGGGAAGAACGTCTCGAACTCCAGCCTGTACCCCTGAGATACTACTTGAAGGACCCAGGGATCCATGTGAGAGAGCCCACCGGGCGCTGAAATTTCTGAGACGGCCCCCACCGTACCCGGGTCCGCCTGAGCAGCCCCAGCGTCATGCTGTGGGCTTACCGGACGCAGGGAGGACTTCTGCTCTTGGGAACTAGCTGTGTGCTGCAGCTTTTTCCTCTACCTTTGCCTCTCGGCAAAAAGGATGAGCCTCTAGCCCTCTTGCTTTTCTGGGGCCGAAAGGACTGTACTTGATGATACGGTGCCTTCTTTTGTTGTGGGGTAACCTGTGGCAACAAAGTCGATTTCCCAGCAGTAGCTGTGGAAACGAGGTCTGAAAAAAACCCATCCCCAGACAGTTTTACCCCCTTATAGGGCAAACTTCCACGTGCCGATTCAAGTCGGCATCGCCTGACCATTGCAGATTCCATAACCCCCGTCTGGCGGCAATGGATCTAGCGCTTATTTTTGATGCCAGCCGGCCAATATCCCTCTGTGCATCACGCATGTATAAGACCACGTCTTTTGTATGCTCTATTGTCAGCAAAATATTGTCCCTATCCATAGTTATTTTCCTACAGGGAATCTGACCACGCAGCGGGAGCACTGCACAACCATGCCGAAGCAATGGCTGGTCGCAATATAATGCCCGAGTGTGTGATTATATCTTTTAGGGTAACCTCCTGCTTTCTATCAGCAGGTTCCTTCAGGGCGGCCGTATCCGGAGACGGTAGTGCCACCTTTCCTGATAAGCGCGTAAGCGCTGTATCTACCCTATGGGGTGTTTCAATTTCTTACCGGGGGAAGACCACGCTTCCTCACACACCTCATTTAATTCCTCAGATGCAGGAAAAACTACTACTAGTTTTCTCTCACCAAACACATTACCCTTTTATGTGGTACCTGGGGTATTATCATAAATGTGTAATACATTTTTCATTGCCTCAATCATGTAACGGGTGGACCTATTTGGAGGGTACACTAGTCTCAACGTCGTCGACACTGGAGTCGGTATCTGTGTCGACATCTGTGTCTGCCATCTGAGGTAGCGGGCGTTTTTAGAGCCCCCCATGACATTTGAGACGCTGGAACAGGCCCAAGCTGAGTAGCCGGCTGTTCTGTGTCGTCGACCTTTTGTGTAAGGAGTTGACACTTTCACGTAATCCTTCCATAAGTCCAACCACACCGGTGTCGACCCCGCAGGGGGTGACAACATATTTACAGGCACTCGCTCCGCCTCCACATCATTATCCTCCACATACATGTCGACACAGCCGTACCGACACACAGCACACACACAGGGAATGCTCTGACAGAGGACAGGACCCCACAAAGCCCTTTGGGGAGACAGAGGGAGAGTATGCCAGCACACACCAGGGCGCTATATGTCACAGGGATATCACCTACAAAAAGTGTTTTCCCTTATAGCTGCATATATATATTGTATACTGCGCCTAAAATGTGCCCCCCCTCTCTTTTTAACCCTTTCTTGTAGTGTATTAACTGCAGGGGAGAGCCAGGGAGCTTCCCTCCAACGGAGCTGTGAGGGAAAAATGGCGCCAGTGTGCTGAGGGAGATAGCTCCGCCCCTTTTTCGCTGACTTTTCTCCCGCATTTTTATGGATTCTGGCAGGGGTTAAAAAGCACCTATATAGCCTCTGGGGCTATATATGGTGCCAGTTTGCCAGCCAAGGTGTCAGTATTGCTGCTCAGGGCGCCCCCCCCCCAGCGCCCTGCACCCATCAGTGACCGCAGTGTGAGGTGTGCATGAGGAGCAATGGCGCACAGCTGCAGTGCTGTGCGCTACCTTGATGAAGACTGATGTCTTCTGCCGCCGATTTCAGGAACAACTTCTTGCTTCTGGCTCTGTAAGGGGGCCGGCGGCGCGGCTCTGGGACCGGACTCCGAGGCTGGGCCTGTGTTCGATCCCTCTGGAGCTAATGGTGTCCAGTAGCCTAAGAAGCCCAAGCTGGCTGCAAGCAGGCAGGTTCGCTTCTTCTCCCCTTAGTCCCTCGTAGCAGTGAGCCTGTTGCCAGCAGGTCTCACTGAAAATAAAAAACCTAAACTAACTTTCTTTCTAAGAAGCTCAGGAGAGCCCCCTAGTTTGCACCCAGCTCGGTCGGGCACAAAAATCTAACTGAGGTCTGGAGGAGGGTCATAGGGGGAGGAGCCAGTGCACACCAGGTAGTCCTAAAGCTTTCTATTTGTGCCCAGTCTCCTGCGGAGCCGCTATTCCCCATGGTCCTTACGGAGTTCCCAGCATCCACTAGGACGTCAGAGAAAATATTATTTTGAGTACAATTTAGGCCTTACAATTCTTACACATCTAGGAAAATTCAGCGAGGCACGAGGCACAACTGCTGACATTTCTGACAAGAACCCTAAAATGGTAAATTAGTTCCCACAACTTATTACTACGGTTGCCATAGTAACAGACTTGCTGAAGCAGGCCAGGGTTGATAGTACAGTATATGGAGCTCTTCGTCAGGACACAATGGAGGCACTTTGAAAGCGTCGGGCAAATGGGCAGCTGCTGGTAATCATTATTTGTGTATTTGTTGTGACCTAAAGAATTGCTGCAGTCATGCAAAGACATTTGCTCCACAAGCAAACATTACACTCAGAAGCTGAATATAAAGCTCAATAGCAATACACAGTATATAGTATATACATACACACCATAACATTAACACCACTGACAGTGAATAACAGATTATCACTTTACAGTGATACCTGACAAGAGGTGGGATATATTAGGCAGCAAGTGAACACTCCGCTCTTATATGTGCTGGAAGTGGTTCAGAGCATCTCCAAAACGGCACGACTTGTAGGGTGTTCCCGGTATGCCGTGGTTTGTACCTACAAAAGTGGTCGACGGAAGGACATCCGGTGAACCAGAGACAGAGTCATGGGCGCCCAAGGTTTAATGTGCATGGGGGGGCGAAGGCTAGCCCGTCTGGTCCTATACCAAAGAAGAGCTACTGTAGCACCAAGTGCTGAGAAGTTCATGCTGGCTATGATAGAAACACGAGTATCCGCACAAGATGATACAAAGGTGTCATAACACACAGAGCATCGCAGCTTGCTGCGTATGGGGTGTGTAGCTGCAGACCAATAAGAGTGTCTATGCCAACCACTGTCCACTGCCAATAGGGCCTACAACGGGCAGGTAAGCACCAGAAATGGTCTATGGAGCAATAGAAAAAGGTCTGATAAATCATGTTTTCTTTTACATCCTATGGACGGCCAGGTGGTGTTTGTCGTTTACCTGGGGGGAGAGATGGCACCAGGATGTACTATGTGTATAAGGCAAGCCGGATGGTCCTGGCATTCATGTAGATGTTACTCTGACACGTACCACCTACCTAAACACGGTTGCAGACCAAGTACACCTCTTCATGACAACGATATTCCCTGATGGCAGTTGCCTCTTTGTGCCTTGCCACACTGCAAACATTGTTCAGGAATGGATTGAGAAACACGAGAAACGGTTCAAGATGTTGCCTCAAGCCAGGTACACGCTAGGCCAGCGGTGGCCAACCCGTGGCTCTTGAGCCGCATGAGGCTCTTTCATCCTCCGCATGCGGCTCGATCCGCTCCCGGGAACCACTGCCCGACACACAGCAACTTCTAAGGCTTAGAAGTTGCTGTGTGTTAATGTAAGGTCTCTCCAGCGTGCGAGGAGAGGGGAAGACCGCACAGCGCGCGCCTCTCCTGCACCTCTGACTCCTGCTGTGTGCTTCAATTCGGTGTCTGCCCATGAGCCAAACAGAGCTTGCGGTCCGGCAGCTAAGCTCCTGATTGGCTGCCGGACCGCGAGCTCTGATGGGCTCACGGGCCAGCGCTGAATTTAAGATAATTACCGCCGCCGGAGTCAGAGGAACAGGAGAGTCGCGCGCTGCGCTCTCCTCCCCTCACAGCAGCAGCACAACGCGGTGAGAAGCACTTGGGGGGGAGCCACTGTGGGGACATGCGGATCTGCCCTGGGGGCATAGCTGGCACTGTGGGGACATGTGGATCTGCACTGGGGGCATAGCTGGTACTGTGGGGGCATGTGGATCTGCACTGGGGGTATAGCTGGCACTGTGGGGGCATGTGGATCTGCACTGGGGGCATAGCTGGCACAGTGGGGGCATGTGGATCTGCACTGGGGGCATAGCTGGCACTATGGGGGCATGTAAATCTGCACTGTGGGGGCATGTGGATCTGCACTGGGGGCATAGCTGGCACAGTGGGGGCATGTGTATCTGGTACTGTGGGGGCATGTGTATCTGGCACTGGGGGCATATATTTATCTGGCACTGTGTGGACATATGTGTATCTGGCACTGTGGAGGGGGTATATGTACCTGGCACTGTGAAGGCACCCATTTTTTGGCATTTTTATATGTATGTGGCACTGTACTGGGGCATTATATGTATGTGGCACTGTACAACATGACTAAAAACAGGGTTATGACACAAGGTCATACTCCTACAAATGTCATACCAAAAGGTGCGCGCACAAAAATGGGGTGTGGCTTTGTGAAAATTAGGCCACGTCCCCATTTTTGTGCGCCGTAGGCTCTTGCCCTTTACTACGGATCTTTTCTGGCTCTTTGCCTCCGACTGGTTGGCCACCCCTGCGCTAGGCGATTTCAGCCTAAAAAATAAACAATAACGACATAAATGTCGTTCTCGTTTATATTTTAGGCTCATATCGTCTAGTGTGTATGGGGGTTATATTGGTGAACGATGAATGATGCGCGCTCCCGCATGTCGTTCAGCGACATGCAGCTCAACCCGTCAATGGGGGGTATTCAATTAAGCGCCATTTTTTCGGCTAGCCGATAAAACGGCACTAATTCGACCGTCAGTATTCAATAGCGGGCGTTGGTTAACATTGTGTGGAAGGTAGACAAACTCTGTTTACAGATAACAGTGCCGAGCTGTGCGCCTCTTTGGGGATTCCTTTGACATGCTGTTTTAATCCATCACTTTTCTAAGTGCAATACCGTATTCAAATCACTCGTTTAAAAGCAATACTACACTATGGGGGTAATTCAGAGTTGATCGCAGCAGGAACTTTGTTAGCAGTTGGGCAAAACCATGTGCACTGCAGGGGAGGCAGATATAACATTTGGTTATTTTGTTTCTGTGCAGGGTAAATACTGGCTGCTTTATTTTTACACTGCAATTTAGATTGCAGATTGAACACACCCCACCCAAATCTAACTCTCTCTGCACATGTTATATCTACCCCCCCTGCAGTGTACATGGTTTTGCCCAACTGCTAACAAAGTTCCTGCTGTGATCAACTCGGAATTACCCCCAATATTTGCTACTTTCTGTGTGTCCATATTTAACCACATTTTGTAAAATACCATGTGGAAAGTGGACGCATTCTATTCACAGATATTAAAGGTTTAAGAAAATTAAAAGAGGATCAAATATCTGCTCACCCTTTGAATACCAATTAATGGTGAATATCATTTCACTATTTTACTTAAGTGTATGACATACCGTTCTCTCAAGATTACTATTTTATCTGACGAGTGCTCTCTGGTGTTTACAACCTTTCTCCTTTATTTCCAAGATTTTCTGGAGGGTTTTCTGGATGTACACTTTTGGCTGAATACACAATAGCTGCACTTTCTGATTTAATTGCGCACAAATATCCCAATCTTTTTCTATCAGCAAAATATCTAGAACAGTATTCCAGGTGACCTCCAAATATGGTACAACACAGCAGACAGGGGGCAACACTCACTGAGAAATAACAGGGGGTGACAAGAACCTCACAAAAAGTTTATGTCTTAAACTTTATGTAATATTTATTTTTCTCCCCACTTTCATTTTAGATCAGCGGCGGTAAAGGTGCATACACACTGAGCGATTATCACCTGGCCCACCGATGTTCACGGGGAGGTGAACCACTTTCCACAGCAGGAGACTGTGAAAAGTGGTTCACTCGCCGGTAAAACAGGCCGACGGCGGCCAGCGAAGGTTCGGGAGTGCGCATCAGCGCTCATCGCCAGGCCATACACACTAGGAGGTTTTGAGCTCAAAGTAGCACAAAACGCCAAAAGTGAGCTACTTTGAGCTCAGCATCGCCCAGACTCTCCATCTTTCCTAAATTTGTGCGCTAAAAACTGGGGGTAGACATAACTTATCACAATATTTTGGATGGGGAGCGTGGTCGGTGGCAGAAGGAATAATGGTTTTGATTCTGATTTGGAAGTAAAGAAATAAAAGCAAGCAACTGCGCAAAACCATGCTGCCATGGTGAGGCAGATATAACACGTGCAGAGAGATTTACATTTCGGTGGGGTGTGTCCAATCTGAAATCTAAATTGCAGTGCAAAAATAAAGCAGTCTAACATGTGTGGGCTACATGCAAAAGCAGCCAGTATTTAGCCTGCACAGAAACAATATAAATGGACCAGCTCCCCTTGCATGACAACATGGTTTGTTCCAGAAACAAAGTAACTTGCTTTATTTTTTTTGCTATACTTCCAAATCAGAATCAAGCCCAATATTTGGGCATCCAAATTTCTGTGGCAACACATTTCAAGTCTTAGGGGTTTTTTTTAATCAAAGCTCAGAGATAGATAAAATTGTGAGAGATTTAAGTAATAGCCAATCACCTTCTACGTTACATGTTACAGGCTGTGTTTGAAAAATGGCAGCTAGGAGCTGATTGGTTGGTACTTTATCTCTCTCCACGCTTTGATAAATACCCCCCTAAATGTTAGATCCCCTCTGATCAAGGACTTTTACTGTACTGCAAAACAGACCTGGGGGGGGGGGGTTCAATTGTGGGCGAATGGGTGTAATTGCCATTGCAGCGGCGTTTAAACACTGACAACAGCAGCCCAACTCACAGCCTTTGCGGATTCTCGCCCCTATTCGCTCAAAAGTGCTCGCTGCCTCATGGGGTAGCAAACACTTGAGTGAGATCCCTCTGACATAAAGCATGGCGGGTGTCGCGCAGAATCGTCTGGGTTAATCCGTTCACTCTCAATTCCCCCTTCACGTGAAGGAGTTACACCTATCCACTGGGAATTCACTTTTCAGCAACTAACATCCTGAAAGAGCGCATCCAAATGGCAGAACATTCCTGTGGCTGCTATTCCCACCATCTTGTTCTACAGTTTTATAACATGGCACAACTTATTGGTCACTTGTAACCAGCGTGAACAGTACAAGTGATTGCAGTATTGGTAAAAGCGCAATGCCTCAAAACTTCTCAGCGCATATGTGTGAACGAGACCAAAAGGACATTAGAATAACACTTCCATGATAAATTGCTGACTCCGCAAGGACACAACAATGTTACATTTGCATTTTGCAAGTAATCAATATCAGTAAATGTACCCTGGTCACAGGGCGTATGCTAATAAGTGATTGTATGCATTCTCCTGTTAAAATATTCTGAGTGAGAACAAAACCTTGAGGACTACAGACTGAAACGTAACATTACAAAACTTCTGAGAGGCAACTGCGAAATGCTTCTGCATCATATTGTGGCAAATGAATTAAATTTGCAATGATACAAACAGTGAAGCCTAACTCACAAACTAATCTCAGAAATGTGGCACTATTATAGCAAAACACCAATCGCACATAGAGGGTTTATGTATCCTGCCTTAAACAGCAAGTACCCATCAAGCATGTATCACATAGTGTCCTCCGCAAATTATTAATTGCTTTTCCAAAATCTGCCTGGAGGGCAGTCAAGTAGACACACACACACACACACACACACACACACACACGCACACACAATGCAATGGCAGGGGGGGGGGGGGTAAAGGAGTGGGAGGATTTTACAATGCAGAAAGAGCTAAGAGGGAGGTTCCAAACATCCCTGCTCATTGCATCATGCGCCATGTGACAGTGGTTGCCATAGTAGTCACATGACAGAGTGGTCCCCGCAGAATTACATTTATCAACCCAAAGAAACAAGTTTTAAATTTCAGACTTTCTTATAGCCTTAAAGTGATGTTAAAAGAAAAATTAACTTCAGCCATATAAAGCAGAAATCCAATGGAATAAACACGGTTACATTTTAATATTGGAGTAATTCACTGGAATATTTTGGAGTTATATACTATAGAGGGGATATTATACGACAGACCCTGGTAAATGTCCCCTTGGCCGTACTTCTGATTATCCTTCTATGTACACCATACTTTATAATGCTATATTATAATTATATTGCTGTTTTATTTTGCTTTTGCCTGAATCAGCACTTAATATTATACAAGATTAACCGTTCTTTAAAAGCCGTAATTCTATTATAAATCAGGTAGCCTAACACTGAGGAGACCATTAACCTTACGTAGGCCCAGAAGCCTGCTCCAGAGACGGCAGGTAGGGGAGTGGCGCATCTACCGGCACTAAGTACTGACAGATGGGATCTATTCTGGCTCCAGTGTTCTCTGTAGTATTATAGAGAATATACAATGTATACTATGACCGGACAGCAGTGTGACTGCAGTGTTACCCAGAATGAGCTATGCGGTTGCTAAGCCACAGACCATGTCACCTTACTGTCCAAACATTGGTAGAAGCAAATCCTGGAAATGGGTTCTGCCAGCTTCTCGTTTCACAGAAAGTTCAACCCTATATTTACTGTTCCAGCAGCGCCCTGCTCCCTCTACTGCATAAACCTGCCAGGAGCTGTATAAACAGAGGTCCCTAACGCAGAGACGCAGAACAGATCACACAGAGCATATACACCGCGTATCACCTAGACTAATGGAGAAAGGCACTAGCTGCAGGAACCCATGTCTGAGCACAGGTGCCAACTCCGCACATACTATGGAAAAAAGGACATAATGAAAAGAAAGTGCTCGCAAGAGAGTGCAAAGGAATGGGGGCAGGTAGAGAGTGCAAAGGAATGGGGGCAGGTAGAGAGCACAAAGGAATGCGGGGAGCGAGAGTGCACAAAAGGAATGCGAGGAGCGAGAGTGCACAAGGGAGCGAGTGTGCACAAAGGAATGCGGGGAGCGAGAGTGCACAAAGGAATGCGGGGAGCGAGAGTGCACAAAAGGAATGCGGGGAGCGAGAGTGCACAAAAGGAATGCGGGGAGCGAGAGTGCACAAAAGGAATGCGGGGAGCGAGAGTGCACAAAAGGAATGCGGGGAGCGAGAGAGCACAAAGGAATGCGGGGAGCGAGAGTGCACAAAGGAATGCGGGGAGCGAGAGTGCACAAAGGAATGCGGGGAGCGAGAGTGCACAAAAGGAATGCGGGGAGCGAGAGTGCACAAAAGGAATGCGGGGAGCGAGAGTGCACAAAAGGAATGCGGGGAGCGAGAGAGCACAAAGGAATGCGGGGAGCGAGAGTGCACAAAAGGAATGCGGGGAGCGAGAGTGCACAAAAGGAATGCGGGGAGCGAGAGTGCCCAAAGGAATGCGGGGAGCGAGAGTGCACAAAAGGAATGCGGGGAGCGAGAGTGCACAAAAGGAATGCGGGGAGCGAGAGTGCCCAAAGGAATGTGGGGAGCGAGAGTGCACAAAAGGAATGCGGGGTGCGAGAGTGCACAAAAGGAATGCGGGGAGCGAGAGTGCACATAAGGAATGCGGGGAGCGAGAGTGCACAAAAGGAATGCGGGGAGCGAGAGTGCACAAAAGGAATGCGGGGAGCGAGAGTGCACAAAGGAATGCGGGGAGCGAGAGTGCACAAAAGGAATGCGGGGAGCGAGAGTGCACAAAAGGAATGCGGGGAGCGAGAGTGCACAAAGGAATGCGGGGCGCGAGAGAGCACAAAGGAATGCGGGGAGCGAGAGTGCACAAAAGGAATGCGGGGAGCGAGAGTGCACAAAGGAATGCGGGGCGCGAGAGAGCACAAAGGAATGCTGGGAGCAAGATAGTGCAAAGGAAAGAGGGAGAGAGTGAAAAGGAAATGGGAAGAGAGTGAAAAGGAAAGGAAATGGGAAGAGAGTGGAAAGGAAATGGGAAGAGAGTGAAAAGGAAAGGAAATGGGAAGAGAGTGAAAAGGAAAGGGGAAGAGAGTGAAAAGGAAAGGGGAAGAGAGTGAAAAGGAAAGGGGAAGAGAGTGAAAAGGAAAGGGGAAGAGAGTGAAAAGGAAAGGGGAAGAGAGTGAAAAGGAAAGGGGGAGAGAGTGCAAAGGAAATGGTGGGGGTAGGAGATTGGAAAGGGAGGTGAGGGAGCAGAAAGGAGCGAGGGGAGCAAGAGGGCGCAAAGGAACGAGGGGAGAGAGCGGAAAGGACTGGGGGGGGGAGCGATAGAGCGCAAATGAATGGAGGGAGCGAGAAAGTGTGAAAAGAATTTGAGAGCGTGAGAGAGCGTTAAGGAAAGGGCGTGACAGATCGTTAAGGAAAGGGCGTGACAGAGCGTTAAGGAAAGGGCGTGACAGAGCGTTAAGGAAAGGGCGTGACAGAGCGTTAAGGAAAGGGCGTGACAGAGCGTTAAGGAAAGGGCGTGACAGAGCGTTAAGGAAAGGGCGTGACAGAGCGTTAAGGAAAGGGCGTGACAGAGCGTTAAGGAAAGGGCGTTAAGGAAAGGGCACGACAGGGCGTTAAGGAAAGGGCGCGACAGAGCGTAAAGGAAAGGGCGCGACAGAGCGTAAAGGAAAGGGCGCGACAGAGCGTTAAGGAAAGGGCGCGACAGAGCGTTAAGGAAAGGGCGCGACAGAGCGTTAAGGAAAGGGCGCGACAGAGCGTTAAGGAAAGGGCGCGACAGAGCGTTAAGGAAAGGGCGCGACAGAGCGTTAAGGAAAGGGCGCGACAGAGCGTTAAGGAAAGAGTGCAAGAGAGCGTTAAGAAAAGAGTGCAAGAGAGCGTTAAGAAAAGAGCGCAAGAGAGAGTTAAGGAAAGAGTGCGAGAGAGCGTTAAGGAAAGAGCATGAAAGAGCGTGAGGAAAGAGAATAAAGACGAGTTACGTCTTACAGTATTACAGGAGTAAGTTGGGCAGAATCGCCATTAGATTTAAAAAGCACTCGCTATTCTACCCGTTCCTCATACGGGAGTTTCTGATTTTCACGGTTGTACATATAAATGAGTAATAATAATCTGGTAAATCTAAAGAGATGTAAATTTGAGACGTGTTAATGTAAGTAAATATTAATCCATGGTTCTTGGCATTACCCGAGGAGCACCTGTATCAGTGACAGGACCATTTGTGTAGTTTATTAAATTCTACACAGTGCAGGTCCGTTTGGGAGTTATTGTTCACGCAACGGTAATGATGTCATTATGTCAACCCCCTATTCATCCCCTTTGGGGAGGTTTATTAAAATTCTAATTATGCAGTTTTCCTATTTCCCACCTGCAGAATACCTATATTACTTTTCAGCTTTAGTGATGAGCAGTCAGTCAGTGAGTGAGGGCTTTCGGACGGACGGACGAGGAATAAATCCTTTCTATGGTCTGATGCTCAGATATTTATTCCACTCAAAACTATATTTTAATCCTCTTTCCAATGAAAACATTTAAAATGGCATAATTTTCCCTGCAGTGCTACTAACTATACTAATATACACACTATCACCATGCCATGTGAGGCGGCCTGGCACACATCTACCCGTATAACACACTCAGTGTAACTATACTAATATACACACTATCACCATGCCCTGTAAGGCGGCCTGGCACACATCTACCCGTATAACACACTCAGTGTAACTATACTAATATACACACTATCACCATGCCCTGTGAGGCGGCCTGGCACACATCTACCCGTATAACACACTCAGTGTAACTATACTAATATACACACCATCACCATGCCCTGTGAGGCGGCCTGGCACACATCTACCCGTATAACACACTCAGTGTAACTATACTAATATAAACACTATCACCATGCCCTGTGAGGAGGCCTGGAACACATCTACCCGTATAACACACTCAGTGTAACTATACTAATATACACACTATCACCATGCCATGTGAGGAGGCCTGGAACACATCTACCCGTATAACACACTCAGTGTAACTATACTAATATACACACTATCACCATGCCATGTGAGGCGGCCTGGCACACATCTACCTGTATAACACACTCAGTGTAACTATACTAATATACACACTATCACCATGCCCTGTGAGGCGGCCTGGAACACATCTACCTGTATAACACACTCAGTGTAACTATACTAATATACACACTATCACCATGCCCTGTGAGGCGGCCTGGAACACATCTACCTGTATAACACACTCAGTGTAACTAAACTAATATACACACTATCACCATGCCATGTGAGGCGGCCTGGCACACATCTACCCGTATAACACACTCAGTGTAACTATACTAATATACACACTATCACCATGCCATGTGAGGCGGCCTGGCACACATCTACCTGTATAACACACTCAGTGTAACTATACTAATATACACACTATCACCATGCCCTGTGAGGCGGCCTGGAACACATCTACCTGTATAACACACTCAGTGTAACTAAACTAATATACACACTATCACCATGCCATGTGAGGCGGCCTGGCACACATCTACCCGTATAACACACTCAGTGTAACTATACTAATATACACACTATCACCATGCCCTGTGAGGCGGCCTGGCACACATCTACCCGTATAACACACTCAGTGTAACTAAACTAATATACACACTATCACCATGCCATGTGAGGCGGCCTGGCACACATCTACCTGTATAACACACTCAGTGTAACTATACTAATATACACACTATCACCATGCCATGTGAGGCGGCCTGGCACACATATACCTGTATAACACACTCAGTGTAACTATACTAATATACACACTATCACCATGCCCTGTGAGGAGGCCTGGAACACATCTACCTGTATAACACACTCAGTGTAACTATACTAATATACACACTATCACCATGCCCTGTGAGGCGGCCTGGCACACATCTACCCGTATAACACACACAGTGTAACTATACTAATATACACACTATCACCATGCCCTGTGAGGCGGCCTGGCACACATCTACCCGTATAACACACACAGTGTAACTATACTAATATACACACTATCACCATGCCCTGTGAGGCGGCCTGGCATACATCTACCCGTATAACACACTCAGTGTAACTATACTAATATACACACTATCACCATGCCATGTGAGGCGGCCTGGCACACATCTACCCGTATAACACACTCAGTGTAACTATACTAATATACGCACTATCACCATGCCCTGTGAGGCGGCCTGGCACACATCTACCTGTATAACACACTCAGTGTAACTATACTAATATACACACTACCACCATGCCCGGTGAGGCGGCCTGGCACACATCTACCTGTATAACACACTCAGTGTAACTATACTAATATACACACTATCACCATGCCATGTGAGGCGGCCTGGCACACATCTACCCGTATAACACACTCAGTGTAACTATACTAATATACACACTATCACCATGCCCTGTGAGGCGGCCTGGCACACATCTACCCGTATAACACACTCAGTGTAACTATACTAATATACACACTATCACCATGCCATGTGAGGCGGCCTGGCACACATCTACCTGTATAACACACTCAGTGTAACTATACTAATATACACACTATCACCATGCCATGTGAGGCGGCCTGGCACACATCTACCCGTATAACACACTCAGTGTAACTATACTAATATACACACTATCACCATGCCATGTGAGGAGGCCTGGAACACATCTACCCGTATAACACACTCAGTGTAACTATACTAATATACACACTATCACCATGCCATGTGAGGAGGCCTGGCACACATCTACCCGTATAATACACTCAGTGTAACTATACTAATATACACACTATCACCATGCCATGTGAGGCGGCCTGGCACACATCTACACGTATAACACACTTAGTGTAACTATACTAATATACACACTATCACCATGCCATGTGAGGCGGCCTGGCACACATCTACCTGTATAACACACTCAGTGTAACTATACTAATATACACACTATCACCATGCCCTGTGAGGGGGCCTGGCACACATCTACCCGTATAACACGCTCAGTGTAACTATACTAATATACACACTATCACCATGCCCTGTGAGGCGGCCTGGCACACATCTACCCGTATAACACACTCAGTGTAACTATACTAATATACACACACTATCACCATGCCCTGTGAGGGGGCCTGGCACACATCTACCCGTATAACACACTCAGTGTAACTATACTAATATACACACTATCACCATGCCATGTGAGGCGGCCTGGCACACATCTACCCGTATAACACGCTCAGTGTAACTATACTAATATACACACTATCACCATGCCCTGTGAGGCGGCCTGGCACACATCTACCCGTATAACACACTCAGTGTAACTATACTAATATACACACTATCACCATGCCATGTGAGGCGGCCTGGCACACATCTACCCGTATAACACACTCAGTGTAACTATACTAATATACACACTATCACCATGCCATGTGAGGCGGCCTGGCACACATCTACCCGTATAACACACTCAGTGTAACTATACTAATATACACACTATCACCATGCCATGTGAGGCGGCCTGGCACACATCTACCCGTATAACACACTCAGTGTAACTATACTAATATACACACTATCACCATGCCCTGTGAGGCGGCCTGGCACACATCTACCCATATAACACACTCAGTGTAACTATAATATACACACTATCACCATGCCCTGTGAGGCGGCCTGGCACACATCTACCCGTATAACACACTCAGTGTAACTATACTAATATACACACTATCACCATGCCCTGTGAGGCGGCCTGGCACACATCTACCCGTATAACACACTCAGTGTAACTATACTAATATACACACTATCACCATGCCCTGTGAGCCGGCCTGGCACACATCTATCTGTATAACACACTCAGTGTAACTATACTAATATACACACTATCACCATGCCATGTGAGGCGGCCTGGCACACATCTACCTGTATAACACACTCAGTGTAACTATACTAATATATACACTATCACCATGCCCTGTGAGGCGGCCTGGCACACATCTACCTGTATAACACACTCAGTGTAACTATACTAATATACACACTATCACCATGCCCTGTGAGGCGGCCTGGCACACATCTACCTGTATAACACACTCAGTGTAACTATACTAATATACACACTATCACCATGCCCTGTGAGGCGGCCTGGCACACATCTACCCGTATAACACACTCAGTGTAACTATACTAATATACACACTATCACCATGCCATGTGAGGCGGCCTGGCACACATCTACCCGTATAACACACTCAGTGTAACTATACTAATATACACACTATCACCATGCCATGTGAGGCGGCCTGGCACACATCTACCTGTATAACACACTCAGTGTAACTATACTAATATACACACTATCACCATGCCCTGTGAGGCGGCCTGGCACACATCTACCTGTATAACACACTCAGTGTAACTATACGAATATACACACTATCACCATGCCCTGTGAGGCGGCCTGGCACACATCTACCTGTATAACACACTCAGTGTAACTATACTAATATACACACTATCACCATGCCATGTGAGGCGGCCTGGCACACATCTACCCGTATAACACACAGTGTAACTATACTAATATACACACTATCACCATGCCCTGTGAGGCGGCCTGGCACACATCTACCCGTATAACACACTCAGTGTAACTATACTAATATACACACTATCACCATGCCATGTGAGGCGGCCTGGCACACATCTACCTGTATAACACACTCAGTGTAACTATACTAATATACACACTATCACCATGCCATGTGAGGCGGCCTGGCACACATCTACCCGTATAACACACTCAGTGTAACTATACTAATATACACACTATCACCATGCCCTGTGAGGCGGCCTGGCACACATCTACCCATATAACACACTCAGTGTAACTATAATATACACACTATCACCATGCCATGTGAGGCGGCCTGGCACACATCTACCCGTATAACACACTCAGTGTAACTATACGAATATACACACTATCACCATGCCCTGTGAGGCGGCCTGGCACACATCTACCCGTATAACACACTCAGTGTAACTATACTAATATACACACTATCACCATGCCATGTGAGGCGGCCTGGCACACATCTACCCGTATAACACACTCAGTGTAACTATACTAATATACACACTATCACCATGCCATGTGAGGCGGCCTGGCACACATCTACCTGTATAACACACTCAGTGTAACTATACTAATATACACACTATCACCATGCCATGTGAGGCGGCCTGGCACACATCTACCCGTAAAACACACTCAGTGTAACTATACTAATATACACACTATCACCATGCCCTGTGAGGCGGCCTGGCACACATCTACCCATATAACACACTCAGTGTAACTATAATATACACACTATCACCATGCCATGTGAGGCGGCCTGGCACACATCTACCCGTATAACACACTCAGTGTAACTATACTAATATACACACTATCACCATGCCATGTGAGGCGGCCTGGCACACATCTACCCGTATAACACACTGACAGAACCCTGAGTTACTCCAAGGCTGCAGTGTTTCTCACCTGATATGAACTGTTACCCGGCACAGACAGCAGTCTCCCCCATGTCCGCAGCGCGCTGGCAGGGCGGAATACCTCAGCTCTCCAGTTTACAAATACTATATTACCATATGAATAAACGGCTTGTCATAACAATCTATTCCTCTACCTCAGGATACTGTATGCCCGTGAAGAAGAGATAAGCAACACAGAAGCTGCATAGCACAATATAACCAATATGTGATCAGGGGGAAACAATATTCTGTATTCTGACTTGCACACTGTATAGCCGAGTAACAGGTGAACAAGGGCTGGGTACCGAGTCGCTGGTAATGCGATCTGCCATGTGAAAATCCGCCGGGGTTTTTATGTCGGACACATCTCTGCGACCGCACCATGCACAGGTACCATTACCGTCATCAGCATTTGCGCCACCTGTCCCATCCTTGGTGCAGGAAGCCCCCCCGGAAATCAAATGAATCTCTGCATGTGCTAAGAATCGGATGCAGCTCTGTGTACACGCCCGCATATTCTACTTCAGAGCGCCCATTAGCTCCCAGAGACACCCATCCAGCCACAAGTAACATGTGACCAAGATGTGGATGATGCAGTATCGCTTTTAAGTGCTTTAAGCCCCAAGTGTGCAAGTATATCTCCGACTCTCTCAAGAGTCAGTAAATCGCTATGGAGAGAGTATGATGCAGAATAAGTTAAAACACTTATATTTTGCAGCCACAGGATAAGATAATCATACGCTTCATTCATAGGAGTGGCTTGCCCTTACAGATGACACCGACATCCAGTTCTGTATTAAGGTATGGACCCACTGACCAGCTGCCCAGGACCCCACGTTTCTAGGGGCCTTTGAAAATGGGGCAGGTTGGTCCGGGGGGGGGGGGGGGGGGGGGGGGGGGGGGGGCATTTGCACCGCCGGGGACTGTTGACTCCAGAGCTTCTTAGGAGGCAGGTAGAGAATGTTGCCCAGCTGCTCTGATTGTGTAATCCACAATCAACGTGGCAGGGCAGCATCTTTCCCTTTTGGTGTTGTTTTCGAGCATTCTCTACCTGCCTCCCAGCCTGCAGCCAGACAGTGAATGGCGGTCAACAAGCTGACTGGCAGATGGCTGGAGCTATCCACCAATGACAGCGCTGACAGCCATTCAGTTTGGAAGCATGTGGAGAGACAGTGCGGGACCATAGGAAGGGCATGTTACTGTATGATTTATTTTTATTTATTCCTGTAAATGGTTGTGTAAGGGCTCCAGTGCATTGCTTTGCCCTGGCCTTACAATGCTGTGAAGACGGCCATGCTGATATTTCATAAAGCAGGAATTGTGCAGGCCAGTTTGTTTTCACAAGTACTTGTGTAAATCAAGTTTCTTTTTTTTTTTAACCAGACCTTTTATTTAGGAATGCACCACATGTACCCAGATTCTGAGGGGTATGTATTTAGGGACAGTATACTGAGACAGCCTCTGCCATTTTTAATTGGCAATTAACATGCACCCATTGTCGTGTATAAATGGATCGTTTGTAAATTCATGACAAAAAAAGAAAAGAATCTGGGCCCTCAGTTCACATTGTGCTTGAATACTGCGCTCCATGAAATCGGGTACTTATAGGGACAGAAGACCAACAAAAAGAGCCGTCTCTATAATTAAACATTGCCCACAGGTGCAAAGGCAAATTTATCATTGGCACTTCGACAACTACATGTTTGCAGGAGACAGAGAGGCAAGAAGAGAAGGTACATGGTCACCCCATAGTAACTGGTGTTTTATGTACATGGGAATAAAACCGGAGTCTGATCTCTGCTGAAATGAGACTAATATTAATATATTAACATATTAGTTTCTGGCTTCTCCTAGGCGCAGGTTTTAATTCTGGAAGTGCACAGAGCTATTCTGTATTCACTCGCTGAGCCAAGGCTCCGGAATCCCTCTCTTTTTCTCAAGACGGCCCAAAGCTGATTAAATCCATCAGCCTTTCAGAGAACGCTGCCCTCAGCACTTCCTCCCTATGTTGTGTGCAGGAACCCGACGTTCCACTTGTCTGTGCTCGGGCAGCACACAGATGGGCGCCACTCATTCTCTACACTTGGAGAAGAAGAAAAAGTTTCCCAATGACAAAGATAAAAAGAAGATGTCACATATGTTCCCTTTCCAAGCTGGAGGAGTGAGTCAGACCTGCTCCCAATACAGATGTCTGACTTGGAACAATGTATAGATTATAAAACAATATATCATATATCATAGTGTCACCATCTGTACAGCACGTCTCTGATCTCAGGCCGCTCGGCAAACCTAAACACATTTCTAGTTTGCGGTGGAGTCTATGGGGGGGTCATTCCGACCCGTTCGCACACAGCGGTTAGTCGGTGCGGTGCGAATGGGTCCGGAATGCGCATGCGCGGTTGCCGCACTGCGCGTGCGCAACGTTGCCCGGTGACCCCTCGCATCCTACAAAGAAAGCGGTCGCGAAGATTGACAGAAAGAAGGCGTTCCTGGGAGGATCCGGACTATTGGCTGCCGTTTTCAGGGAGTGGTGAGGAAAACGCAGGCGTGTCCAGGAGAACGGAGGGCGGATGTCTGACGTCAAAGCCGGCTCCAGCATCGCAGAGATCGTCGCACAGGGTAAGTATGTCCAGGGCTAGTCATGTTTTGCTTGAAATTTTTTTTAGCTTAGCAGGGTTGCACAAGCGATCGCAGCCCTGCTAAGCTAAAATACACTCCCCCCATAGGCGTGTACTAGTTGATCGCAGCAGCAGCAAAAAGTTGCTGGCTGCGATCAACTCGGAATGACCACCAATGTCAGGAGATTGTGCATTCCTGATGAGCACTGGGCGGCCCACATAAATAGGTCCATGGCATTTTGCACCTTTGGTCAATTAGCTTGTTGTGTCCAGTATGTGAAAATACACATTAAAAGCACATTAATATAAGGGGGTTCACTACGATATGCCGGCGGTCGGGCTCCCGGCGACCAGCATACCGGCGCCGGGAGCCAGACCGCCGGCTTACCGACAGTGTGGCGAGCGCAAATGAGCACCTTGCGGGCGCGCTACGCGCGCCACACTATTTTATTCTCCCTCCAGGGGGGTCGTGGACCCCCACGAGGGAGAATAAATGTCGGTATGCTGGCTGCCGGTATACTGTGTGCCAGGATCCCGTCAGTCGGCATACTGAAGACCACCCATATAAGGAACCCTCTATCAAGGTTTATTCATTTGCACACATTACCGAGGCTTACAATTAAAGTTTGCCGGTAATAACGGACAATTAGGTTACTTTTGCACAGACGCTCGCAGAACATTTAATGGGAACTCAGGGGCAGATGTATTAACCTGGAGAAGGCATAAGGAACTGATAAACCAGTGATAAGTACAAGGTGATAAAGGCACCAGCCAATCAGCTCCAATATGTAAATTAACAGTTAGGATCTGATTGGCTGGTGCCTTTATCACCTTGCACTTATCACTGGTTTATCACTTCCTTATGTCTTCTCCGGGTTAATACATCTGCCCCATAGTGCCAGAAATATACCGAGCCCTAAACGTCTCCCTACCCCAGTGCTAACAGCAATCCGCACCTTGCAGCACCGAGATAAAGTGCAAAGGGCCCCATACACTAGGACGATAATGCCCGATTTCATTTGATTTTGGGCATTCGGCCCGATATATCGGATGAAATCGGCCATTTTGGAGGTGTGTCTGATCCAATGCACGTTCCCGTGAGCATCGGATCGGATCCTCCAGATTGAATGTGCTGCACATTCAATCATGTCCAACCCCGCAGGTGGGGTCGCCCACGATACATCGATATGCAAAAGGACAGCATACGATGTATCTTGGGAGATCCTGCCCCCCGGGAAGCTGACGGGGTGATCGCCTGCGACATGTCAGACGGACATGTCGCGTAAAGTGTATGGGGCCCTTTACAGGCTGCTGTATATTCCCAACAGTAGCCATGTCTCATGCATCCGATGCAATCCGTCAGAACCAGACACTACACCAGACTCATGTACTGACATGAAATTAAAAAAACATTTGTTATTTTTCAAGCTTCGTTAAACGCTTAATGAGCTGAAGCTTTAAATGAGTCTCTTATCCACTTCATTATCATCATGCCCTAGATATATTCTACAAATATACAATATTTTCAAGCACTTCAAATGCTGGCAGAGATTGGTTGGTAAATCCGCAGCATGCATCTATCTGTGGGAGAGAGATAAATCCAGGACGACGACCAGAGCATCACAGGGCAATGTAATCAGCGCAGTGCAGGCCTAGATCACCTGATGAATGTCATACCATGTGATGTACGGAGCGCCACGGCAACAATAACCGCTCAGGGTGTTTGTCACGTGAAAGAATAATTATTTGTGCTTTCAATACCTGTCAGGTCAGCATGAACGTTAGGAAAAAAAAAAGGGGGATGAGAACGTTTGGTATCTATTTATCCAGATTTACCTCAGAAATAATCTAGCCATTCAATCTAGGAGGTCATATTCAAAAACCAGTGATGCTGATTAAATGGGAAGGAAGTACAAAGGACATTTCCTTCTTTGGGTAAAACAGCTGGCCGACACAAAGTGGCATTTGCGGGACGCCAGATTTACTACATAATGCTGATGCAAGGATCCCCGCACCCCAAAACGCACGTCACGCAAAGAGAAACCTCGCCAAGATTTGTTTGAATCACCAGAGAAATGCAAAAATGCGTAAATCCGCTTCTGTGCAATATGCTAAAGCTCGGTATTTACGGCTGTGAAAGGAGTGGCGCCCTTTTCAGAATCAGCGCCAATGTGCAAGTTCCTGGAATACATCATAACTGAAGACTGCTCGGTGTTAGTGTGTGTGCACTGTACAGTAAAACTTGCCCTTATTCTAGAGATGAGCGGGTTCGGATTTACTCGGGTCTTAACGCCAGAATTATCACAAGTTCTTTTTTTCTGGATTTTTCTTATTGGCTAACCAAAACACGTGACGTACGTGAGCAAATAAGAAGATTCGGGTAAATCAGAGTAAAACCGAACCCGCTCATCTCTACCTTATTCAGATGGGAACCTGCGCCAACAACACTTTACTTTTTAATTAGTGTAACTTTCATCTAGATCTGAGTGTGATTAGTGTATTTACATAACCTGTGGGCAGATGCAACAGAGACAGCTTGTAACGGGTTATGGGGATTGCTAATGTAGGTACCCATCTGAAGAAGGTCACCTTGTCGCTGTAGATGGGCATCCACAAAGCATGCACTCTTATTACTGATTGACATTATAATATAATATATTGCAGCACTGCAGAGTTTACTACCGCAACACAAATGTCTGTTCTTGCGATTAGTACAGACGTGTCCGCTCTCACTGTTGTTGCAATCACGTAAAACTGCCCTTCTAGTCACTCCTAGTCGTAAGTACGTTTACCAACGCCGAGCATCTTTTTGTGCACTTTCACAGAAAATACGTCTTACGTGCATCGCTGTGCGAATAGGACGCACAAGCAAACACCAGGAAAACACTAATGAGTCTGCTTGTGCATCTTATTTGCATAACAACGCAATTAGGTATTTGCAAATATGCATTTTCTACAAAAAAAAGATGTCCGATGTTAGATGTGCACGGGAACTGCCGCTCACTCACTCGGACATCTCGCGGTGCATGGCGTATTGAGGCTAGATGTATGAGGGCACATCTGTACGTCCCTAGGGTCTATAGTGTGCTCTTCCATTTTTGATATGTACAATTCGCTGCAGCGATAACCTCCAGTGAGGACCCCGGCTTATCAAACCCTTCAGGCCGTTACACGTCTGGAGAAACAAGAGTCACATATGCTGGTGGAGGCAACATGGGGGGTACATATTATATAGGGGTGTGGTTCATAGAGTCAACCACACTTAGGTGTCTAGGTCGAACACTATTGGTTGACAGTAACTAAGTCAACACCCAAAATTTTCTTTGCAGAGTGACCTGGAACCCCTATTAGCGCACCGTGTTCGCTCGCCATGCTTCGGGTTACCGTTCCCAATTGTAGTCCACGTGGATCGTAAAGTAAGAAAAAGTTCAAAAAAAATGTAAACAATTGTGCAAAACTCAGGTCGACCTTGTCAAGTCGACCTAGAACAGGTCAACCTACTGACCATGTCGACCTAATTCACGTCGACCAATAGTGGTCGACCTAATGACTGTCAACCTAAGTGTGGTCGACCTAGAGACCGGATACAGATAGATAGATAGATAGATAGATAGATAGATAGATAGACAGACAGACATCTAATACATGCCTGCCTATCTATCTGTCTATCTATCTACACACACACTCAGGAGGCAATACACACCTCTCTATGAGTATCAAGGCTTTCAGTAATTTTTGTCGGATTGGGTTCTACTTGTACTCTCTATAATGGAATCTCTGTATCTTTTTATCACTAATAACGTGGAAACTGCATTCCTGACTCCCGATCGCTCGATCTCGCCGTATACTGTACACCCTGCCTTCTTCATCCTCCGCGCCCGGCCACAAAGCTGCACTGTGTTGAGTCTCAGGTTCCCACGAGCAGCATCTCACACCTGTCATTATCAAGTTGCAACTTTCAAGATACCAAATCCTTTCTTTTCATCTATTCACAAAACAACATAAAAAGCTACTGTATTACGGCGAGATGTGCCAAGAGGCCGCTACAGCCCTGATACCAACCACAATACCGGCAGAGCACGTTCCTCTGTGCAGGATAAAGACCGGGCTCTCTCCAAGATCACTGGTTCGAACATTTATAATTATGGTTGGTAAGGATGATATTTACCGTTGCCTGTGTCACTGGGGGTAAAACTGTGGACGTGTACATGTAGAAAGCAAAAGGCACAATTGGAAATACATTTCCCATTGTAGCGCTATTTGGCGCAAGCCTGCTCTGACTCCTACCATCTATAAACACAAACCTAGTAAAGTATAGGACCACACAAATATCGCACAGCTCTTGAATGTGCATTAATAAGACAAAACAACAAATGGGATAATGTATACCCCACTGTACACTATAAGGATATTAAAAGTCACCCAGTAATTCAGTGACCACGGCTCTCCAAGGCAATTTCTAATATCCATAATGATGTAGTTCATAAAGGACATACAGGCGGCATTTAAAAATGCCTGCCACAGCTCTATGTAGGTAATGGGCAACCATTACGGCACAAAAGAAAAAACTATTATACAATATATGAATACCCCTGTATGGATGTAATTCATACAATATACTGGATACATCAGCATTTAATATTTAGTGGCACTAGAAAAACGTATCACATTGGGGCATGGCCGGCGAGTCATGCCATCTTTAGGAAAATTAACCGGTATGATATGCTTTGTCATTTGACCTTTTTGCTTGTGCTTATCAGCACTTCACGGTGGCCCGATTTGGTATGCGACTTTTGCAGTTTGTGACGAGTGAGAAGGAACACTCAGTAATGTGCACTTTATACGGGATGTAGTTAATATCCCGGCGGTCAGAATACCGACGCCAGGATCCCGACCGCCGAGAATGCCGACAGCTGCGCAAGGGCTATTACCAGTCGTGGCTGTCCACGACACCCATAGAGTGGGAATAGAACCTGTGGCGAGCGCAGCGCGCCACCAAGCCCGCAAGGGGCTTTCTAGCACCGCTGCCAGCATTCTGGTGGCCAGGATCCGGCCGCCGGATTATGACCGTCGGGATCCCAGCCGCCAGGATGCCATACCCAACCCCCTTATACGCCATTTATTTTTCAAGTGATTTCCATGTACTTTACATATACTGCAGTTCTGCCAATACAAAATACTCCATCGGTGGTGAGCATTGTAAGCACTGCAGGGATGATGAGAGGTGTATTGTCACCGCGTCTTTGTACTCAGCGGCTGTGCGACAATCAGTACATGTCACAGGAAGAGTCTTATGTACCTATCCTGACCACTTCTCCGATCCATGTCTGCACCCAAAACCACTGCATGGGATCAAATGCATGACTATCGGACATCTATGTAACCGATAGATCGCCACATGCACACTACAGCTTATGCACGTAACTAAAAACATTGATGTTTAGCATAAACATCAAAATAGCGGCCGCCTCTGAATAAGCCCCATCAGGTACTAACTGCTCATACGTATGTACCGCAATGCGCACGCGCATCGGACAGCAAGAAAGCGCATCGCCGGTCAGCGACAGGATGGTGTGAAAATTCTAATCGCACGGGCGTTTGCAAGGAGATTGACAGGAGGAGGGCGTTTGTGGGTGGCAACTGACAGTTTACTGGGAGTGTCCAGAAAAATGCAGGCGTTCCCAAGTGTTTCCAGGGCGGGTGTCTGACGTCAGCTCCGGCCCCAATCAGCCTGTTCTCATTGCACTGTAGGAGTCCTGGGCTGCACAGAGACTGCACAAAGTGGATTTTAGCAGCTCGGCGTACACATAGGATCACACACTTGCACAGCGAATATACACGCCACCTGGAGGCGGTGACTATCTGAACGCAGGACAGCAAAATTAGCAGCCCCGCGGTCAGGTCTCAATGACCCCCATAGTCCACAAGGATGGTAACTATTGAAAAAGGTGGAAGAAAGCAAAAAGCCCTTCAAAAGTTGTGTCGACCATTTAAACCCGTCGACCTTTTCACCTTTTCAGATACCAGAGTAATTGTATCTTCACACTTCCAACCGCAAAACAAATCCTGGGCAGAGGAACCAGCATATAAAAATAACCGATATACTGCCCCATAATGTAACTTAACATAAAAAGAAGTCATTTGATCTTTAAAAAACAAAAACAACTTTCTTATTTGTTGCTTTTTCTCCGTTAGATTTTCCATGCTTTTAAGGATACATTTGATTTGTTTTGCTTTGTGGTTCTTGAGGTTTCCTGTTTACCAGTTATTATGTGAAGTTTGGAGGCTGTCATCTGCCAGTGGTGGGAATCCAGAATATTTTTAAGTATGTCATTGTCTGCCAAGAAAGCCTTATAGGTCTTTAATTAGTTGTTCTGATTTCTTGCAAAAGATTTTCGGATTGCTATTTTCTCCTCATATAGTATCCTCAGCGCATGATATTTATGTTATTGGCTAAAGTACTTAGCATACGAGTTTTTTGAGTTAACCTTAGTTTCTCTGACGTCCTAAGTGGATGCTGGGGACTCCGTCAGGACCATGGGGAATAGCGGCTCCGCAGGAGACAGAGCACAAAAGTAAAAGCTTTAGGATCAGGTGGTGTGCACTGGCTCCTCCCCCTATGACCCTCCTCCAAGCCTCAGTTAGGTTTTTGTGCCCGGCCGAGAAGGGTGCAATCTAGGTGGCTCTCCCAAAGAGCTGCTTAGAGTAAAAGTTTTATTAGGTTTTTTATTTTCAGTGAGTCCTGCTGGCAACAGGCTCACTGCAACGAGGGACTTAGGGGAGAAGAAGTGAACTCACCTGCGTGCAGGATGGATTGGCTTCTTAGGCTACTGGACACTAGCTCCAGAGGGACGATCACAGGTACAGCCTGGATGGGTCACCGGAGCCGCGCCGCCGACCCCCTTGCAGATGCTGAAGAGAGAAGAGGTCCAGAAATCGGCGGCTGAAGACTTCTCAGTCTTCATGAGGTAGCGCACAGCACTGCAGCTGTGCGCCATTGCTCTCAGCACACTTCACACCAACGGTCACTGAGGGTGCAGGGCGCTGGGGGGGGCGCCCTGGGCAGCAATGAAAGTACCTATACTGGCTAAAAATACATCACATATAGCCTCTGGGGCTATATGGATGTATTTAACCCCTGCCAGGTTGTCAGAAAAACAGGAGAAAAAGCCCGCCGAAAAGGGGGCGGGGCCTATTCTCCTCAGCACACAGCGCCATTTTCCCTCACAGAACTGCAGGTGGGAAGGCTCCCAGGCTCTCCCCTGCACTGCACTACAGAAACAGGGTTAAAACAGAGAGGGGGGGGGCACTTATTTGGCGATATGATTATATATTAAGATGCTATAAGGGAAAACACTTATATAAAGGTTGTCCCTGTATAATTATAGCGTTTTGGTGTGTGCTGGCAAACTCTCCCTCTGTCTCCCCAAAGGGCTAGTGGGGTCCTGTCCTCTATCAGAGCATTCCCTGTGTGTGTGCTGTGTGTCGGTACGTGTGTGTCGACATGTATGAGGACGATGTTGGTGAGGAGACGGAGCAATTGCCTGTAATGGTGATGTCACTCTCTAGGGAGTCGACATCGGAATGGATGGCTTATTTAGGGAATTACGTGATAATGTCAACACGCTGCAAGGTCGGTTGACGACATGAGACGGCCGGCAAACAAATTAGTACCTGTCCAGGCGTCTCAAACACCGTCAGAGGCTTTAAAATGCCCATTTACCTCAGTCGGTCGACACAGACACTGACTCCAGTGTCGACGGTGAAGAAACAAACGTATTTTCCTTTAGGGCCACACGTTACATGTTAAGGGCAATGAAGGAGGTGTTACATATTTCTGATACTACAAGTACCACAAAAAAGGGTATTATGTGGGGTGTGAAAAAACTACCTGTAGTTTTTCCTGAATCAGATAAATTAAATGAAGTGTGTGATGATGCGTGGGTTTCCCCCGATAGAAAATTATTGGCGGTATACCTTTTCCCGCCAGAAGTTAGGGCGCGTTGGGAAACACCCCTTAGGGTGGATAAGGCGCTCACACGCTTATCACATGTGGCGTTACCGTCTCCAGATACGGCCGCCCTCAAGGAGCCAGCTGATAGGAGGCTGGAAAATATCCTAAAAAGTATATACACACATACTGGTGTTATACTGCGACCAGCGATCGCCTCAACCTGGATGTGCAGCGCTAGGGTGGCTTGGTCGGATTCCCTGACTGAAAATATTGATACCCTTGACAGGGACAGTATTTTATTGACTATAGAGCATTTAAAGGATGCATTTCTATATATGCGAGATGCACAGAGGGATATTTGCACTCTGGCATCAAGAGTAAGGCGATGTCCATATCTGCCAGAAGATGTTTATGGACACGACAGTGGTCAGGTGATGCAGATTCCAAACGGCACATGGAAGTATTGCCGTATGAAGGGGAGGAGTTATTTGGGGTCGGTCCATCGGACCTGGTGGCCACGGCAACAGCTGGAAAATCCACCTTTTTTACCCCAAGTCACATCTCAGCAGAAAAAGACACCGTCTTTTCAGCCTCAGTCCTTTCGTCCCCATAAGGGCAAGCGGGCAAAAGGCCAGTCATATCTGCCCAGGGATAGAGGAAAGGGAAGAAGACTGCAGCAGGCAGCCCATTCCCAGGAACAGAAGCCCTCCACCGCTTCTACCAAGTCCTCAGCATGACGCTGGGGCCGTACAAGCGGACTCAGGTGCGGTGGGGGGTCGTCTCAAGAGTTTCAGCACGCAGTGGGCTCACTCGCAAGTGGACCCCTGGAGCCTACAAGTAGTATCCCAGGGGTACAGATTGGAAATTCGAGACGTCTTCCCCTCGCAGGTTCCTGAAGTCTGCTTTACCAACGTCTCCCTCCGACAGGGAGGCAGTATTGGAAACAATTCACAAGCTGTATTCCCAGCAGGTGATAATCAAAGTACCCCTCCTACAACAAGGAAAGGGGTATTATTCCACACTATATTGTGGTACTGAAGCCAGACGGCTCGGTGAGACCTATTCTAAATCTGAAATATTTGAACACTTACATACAAAGGTTCAAATCAAGATGGAGTCACTCAGAGCAGTGATAGCGAACCAGGAAGAAGGGGACTATAGGGTGTCCCTGGACATCAGGGATGCTTACCTCCATGTCCCAATTTGCCCTTCTCACAAAGGGTACCTCAGGTTCGTGGTACAGAACTGTCACTATCAGTTTCAGACGCTGCCGTTTGGATTGTCCACGGCACCCCGGGTCTTTACCAAGGTAATGGCCGGAATGATGATTCTTCTTCAAAGAAAATGGACGATCTCCTGATAAGGGCAAGGTCCAGAGAACAGTTGGAGGTCGGAGTAGCACTATCTCAAGTAGTTCTACGACAGCACGGGTGGATTCTAAATATTCCAAAATCGCAGCTGTTTCCGACGATACGTCTGCTGTTCCTAGGGATGATTCTGGACACAGTCCAGAAAAGGGTGTTTCTCCCGGAGAAGAAAGCCAGGGAGTTATCCGAGCTAGTCAGGAACCTCCTAAAACCAGGAAAAGTGTCAGTGCATCATTGCACAAGGGTCCTGGGAAAAATGGTGGCTTCTTACGAAGCGATTCCATTCGGCAGATTTCACGCAAGAACTTTTCAGTGGGATCTGCTGGAAAAATGGTCCGGATCGCATCTTCAGATGCATCAGCGGATAACCCTGTCTCCAAGGACAAGGGTGTTTCTTCTGCGGTGGCTGCAGAGTGCTCATCTATTAAAGGGCCGCAGATTCGGCTTTCAGGACTGGGTCCTGGTGACCACGGATGCCAGCCTGAGAGGCTGGGGAGCAGTCACACAGGGAAAAAATGTCCAGGGAGTGTGATATAGTCTGGAGACTTCTCTCCACATAAATATACTGGAGCTAAGGGCAATTTACAATGCTCTAAGCTTAGCAAGACCTCTGCTTCAAGGTCAGCCGGTATTGATCCAGTGGGACAACATCACGGCAGTCGCCCACGTAAACAGACAGGGCGGCACAAGAAGCAGGAGGGCAATGGCAGAAACTGCAAGGATTCTTCGCTGGGCGGAAAATCATGTGATAACACTGTCCGCAGTGTTCATTCCGGGAGTGGACAACTGGGAAGCAGACTTCCTCAGCAGGCACGACCTCCACCCGGGAGAGTGGGGACTTCATCGGGAAGTCTTCCACATGATTGTGAACCGTTGGGAAAGACCAAAAGGTGGACATGATGGCGTCCCGCCTGAACAAAAAACTGGACAGGTATTGCGCCAGGTCAAGAGACCCTAAGGCAATAGCTGTGGACGTTCTGGTAACACCGTGGGTGTACCAGTCGGTGTATGTGTTCCCTCCTCTGCTTCTCATACCCAAGGTACTGAGAATTATAAGACGTAGAGGAGTAAGAACTATACTCGTGGCTCCGGATTGGCCAAGAAGGACTTGGTACCCGGAACTTCAAGAAATGCTCACAGAGGACTCATGGCCTCTGCCGCTAAGAAGGGACTTGCTTCAGCAAGTACCATGTCTGTTCCAAGACTTACCGCGGCTGCGTTTGACGGCATGGCGGTGGAACGCCGGATCCTAAGGGAAAAAGGCATTCCGGAAGAGGTCATTCCTACCCTGGTCAAAGCCAGGTAGGAGGTGACCGCACAACATTATCACCACATGTGGCGAAAATATGTTGCATGGTGTGAGGCCAGGAAGGCCCCACGAAGAAATGTCAACTCGGTCGATTCCTGCATTTCCTGCAAACAGGAGTGTTTATGGGCCTCAAATTGGGGTCCATTAAGGTTCAAATTTCGGCCCTGTCAATTTTCTTCCAGAAAAAATTGGCTTCAGTTCCTGAAGTCCAGAAGTTTGTCAAGGGAGTACTGCATATACAACCCCCTTTTGTGCCTCCAGTGGCACTGTGGGATCTCAACGTAGTTCTGGGATTCCTCAAATCACATTGGTTTAAACCGCTCAAATCTGTGGATTTGAAATATCTCACATGGAAAGTGACCATGCTGTTGGCCCTGGCCTCGGCCAGGCGAGTGTCAGAATTGGCGGCTTTGTCTCACAAAGCCTATATCTGATTGTCCATTCGGACAGGGCAGAGCTGTGGACTCGTCCCCAGTTTCTCCCTAAGGTGGTGTCAGCGTTTCACCTGCACCAGCTTATTGTGGTACCTGCGGCTACTAGGGACTTGGAGGACTCCAAGTTGCTAGATGTTGTCAGGGCCCTGAAAATAGGTTTCCAGGACGGTTGGAGTCAGGAAAACTGACTTGCTGTTATCCTGTAGGCACCCAAAAAACTGGGTGCTCTTGCTTCTAAGCAGACGATTGCTAGTTGGATGTGTAGTACAATTCAGCTTGCATATTCTGTGGCAGGCCTGCCACAGCCAAAATATGTAAATGCCCATTCCACAAGGAAGGTGGGCTCATCTTGGGCGGCTGCCCGAGGGGTCTCGGCTTTACAACTTTGCCGAGCTGCTACTTGGTCAGGGGCACACCCTGGCTGAGGAGGACCTGGAGTTCTCTCATTCGGTGCTGCAGAGTCATCCGCACTCTCCCGCCCGTTTGGGAGCTTTGGTATAATCCCCATGGTCCTGACGGAGTCCCCAGCATCCACTTAGGACGTCAGAGAAAATAAGAATTTACTTACCGATAATTCTATTTCTCGTAGTCCGTAGTGGATGCTGGGCGCCCATCCCAAGTGCGGATTGTCTGCAATACTTGTACATAGTTATTGTTACAAAAATCGGGTTATTATTGTTGTGAGCCATCTTTTCAGAGGCTCCGCTGTTATCATGCTGTTAACTGGGTTCAGATCACAGGTTGTACAGTGCGATTGGTGTGGCTGGTATGAGTCTTACCCGGGATTCAAAATCCTTCCTTATTGTGTACGCTCGTCCGGGCACAGTATCCTAACTGAGGCTTGGAGGAGGGTCATAGGGGGAGGAGCCAGTGCACACCACCTGATCCTAAAGCTTTTACTTTTGTGCCCTGTCTCCTGCGGAGCCGCTATTCCCCATGGTCCTGACGGAGTCCCCAGCATCCACTACGGACTACGAGAAATAGAATTATCGGTAAGTAAATTCTTATTTTCTCTTACTTACAGGAAAGCCAACTTTCCCAGCGTCACAGCAGATCTGTAGCACGGTGCAATCTGTGCACAAATTCCCCAACAAACTGTGGTGGTCATTCCGAGTTGATCGCTCGCTAGCAGTTTTTAGCAGTCGTGCAAACGCTATGCCGCCTCCCACTGGGAGTGTATTTTAGCTTAGCAGAAGTGCGAACCAAAAGGATCGCAGAGCGGCGGCATAATTTTTTTGTGTAGTTTTAGAGTAGCTCAATACCTACTCAGCGCTTGCGATGACTTCAGACTGTTCAGTTCCGGATTTGACGTCACGAACACGCCCTGCGTTCGCCCAGCCACACCTGCGTTTTTCCTGGCACGCCTGCGTTTTTTCGAACACTCCCTGAAAACGGTCAGTTGACACCCAGAAACGCCCACTTCATGTCAATCACTCTGCGGCCCGCAGTGCGAATGAAAAGCTTCGCTAGACCTTGTGTGAAACTACTACGTGTGCATTGTGCCGCATACGCAGAAGTGCCATTTTTTTTTGCCTCATCGCTGCAAAACAAACGAATGCAGCTAGCGATCAACTCGGAATGACCACCAGTGTACATGAATGGGAGCTGCCATGTTTGCTGTTATCTGACAGTAGATACCTCACACATGGGTTAGATGCATCATCGCTTGGAGAGTGATAAAATGGATCGTGAAAAAGTACAAGCCAATCAGCTCCTAACTGCCATGTCACAGGCTGTGTTTGAAAAATGGCAGTTAGGCCCTGATTGGCTGGTACTTTTTCACTGTCCATTTTGTTACTGTCCAAGCGATGATGCATCTGGCCCATGCACTATTGGTCGACAGTAAGTAGATCGACATGGGTGCTAGGTCAACAGGGACTCTAAGAGATTTTTCACTTTTGTGTGTGTAGTTCTCTCCGTACAGTAACCGGGAACACCAATTAGTGCACCGTGGCCCTCACATGGCTCACAGCTTCGGGCAAGGTGCCCCACTGCACTCGGCACAGGTTACCGTTCCCAATTCTAGTCCACGTGGATCGTAAAGTATGAAAAAATTCAAAAAAATGAAAAAAAATATGTGAAAAACTCATGTCGACCTAGAACATGTCAACCTAGAGTCCCTGTCGACCTAGAGACCAGATACCATTTTCGCCAATGCCTTCTCACTTCTCTTTTTTTTTTTAGCAAAAAGGCATTGGCGAAAAATGCCTCAAAATAGTTGAAAATGGCACGCGTTTTCACCGGCGCAGGTGCAAAAACACGTGGATTCGCCAATCCACATTTTTCGCTACTGACAAAGTTTTTGCCTAGGCAAAAAAAAAATGGCCCTGCTATTGAATAAGGCGAATCCCCATTTGCCCTAAAAAAAATAGTGAAAAGTGAAAAACGGCCCTAGAGTATTACAAACAAACTCATACAAGTGTTGCAACTGCACTGAAAATCCCATTACTTCTGCTAACATCTGACAGGGGCAAATGGCATCTCCTTCACACAGCGGCATCCTGCCTCCCACTGTAATAGGTAAAGAATGAATTCATCACTCTGTGTGTATACAGTTACTGGAGATGATTACGCACGCGATGCGTGATGACACCTGACAGAACAGTTTTGTTTATATTTTTACAGATAAATGTGTTATTTTCCATGAAATAAGGAGATAACTGCAGCACACAATTCTATTTCACTGTAGAACGGTGTGGAGCTGAAATGTTTAAGTGATAAGGATGGGTATAAACATATATAGCATTACACTCCGACTTCCCGAACACCGTTCTCAGTTCAGGGTAGTCCAAAAAAGAAAAAAAAGCAGTCTACCTCCCAGCCTGGAATAAACAGTGCGCCTAATGTATGCGGCAGGAGTCGGGCAGGCTGCCTTATAGGGCTGTATGTTAAGCGATGGTTTACACAAGTGTCAGCGGAGGAGGTAAAGCCACTTTAAACAAGATCACTTATAATGCCCAGCGGTATAGTGTTACACGCTGACACACGACCACCTTGCATTACATCTCCCCAACACTTCAGCATCTGAATGTATTCCTCCGTTTGTGTGATGCCTGACCCCATATAACAGGGTGTGGGGACTCAGGGTCGACACCTAATGGTCGACAGTGGCTAGGTCAACACTAGAAATAGGGCGACACGGCCATTAGGTCGACATGAAAAAGGTCGACGTGAGTTTTTCATGTTTTTTCGGCGTAGTTTTCTTCGTCAAGTGACCGGGAACCCCAATTAGCGCACCGTGTCCCGTCGCATGGCGAGCGATGGCAGGTTACCGTTCCCAATCGTAGTCCGCGTGGATCGTAAAGTGTGAAAAAGTTCATAAAAAAGAAAAAAAATGTTAAAAACTCATGTCAACCTATTTCTAGTGTCGACCTAGTCACTGTCGACCAATGGGTGTCGACATAATGGGTGTCGACTACGAGTCCGGATACCATATAACAAGCCCGCTTGATTATAGTGCATTTCATTGATGAATTATAAGTGAAAGCCCCATTAATTCAGCGCAGGTCCTCATGAATTCATTGCCTTTGCAATAATACGTTTCTAACGTCTGAGCAGGAAAGGACCTTACCAGTAATAACATAAATTGCTCGATGGTCACATTAGCACCCAAGTTTAATAAGTGAGGCCATTGTCAAACGCACCTTTTAGCATGTGAAGTGTGCCCCAGAGACTACGAGATTTAATGGCACTTAACAGTTTCTAAATTAGAAAATAGCATCTCTCATCCGGAAGAGACGCCAGCAGCTGCAAACCTGGATTTGCAGGGCAACAATACAGCACACATTGACCATCTTAGAGGTATTGCAATATACAATAGGTTGGCTACCCACTGGCATTAGTATAAAAATGCCAGAGAAACAGAACGTGAAACGCGACCTCGTTTGATATGCGCCGGTTACTAGGGGTTGCAATCTGGGGTGGTATGGTGCAGTCACTGGAGGACAGAAGTAAATATAGCGGTCAGCATAACATAGCCCAATAGACTTACGGTCTGTAACTGGCCTTACATAGGGCACTGCTTATATGTGTATATAGAAGAATACTTTGGGGTCATTTGTGCGAGCCGCGAGTTCGGAGAAGTTTCATGAAACTCGCAAACAATCATAAATGCGCGTTCCCGAGAATTCTCCAATCCAATTATAAATGCCTATACGCAGTACTCGCAGTGGAGGTTTGCGAATTGTCAGCCATATGCGATGTGAGAGAAGTGCATGAAAAAGTGGGGTGACCTTCCTGGACCACCAAAAACATGACAATTTTATTTGCAGAGTCATACAGAAGGCTGTTAGTGGTCGTACGGAGAGTACTGGAGATCTTTAAATGGTGTTAAATGGCCGATTTGTGCATTTAAAAAAAAAGTTACAAAAATGACAAAAAGCTAACTTGGAAACATCGAGGACCTTGATTTGCGCAAGTGCGCCTGGATTTTGAGGTTTGCAAAGCAAAATGGCTGCACTTTTGTAGAAGCAGACATTTCTATAGGATGAGGAGAGGAGTGTGACAGAGTACATGCAATACTGCGCAGTTATCTCGCACTGCACGGCGTAATGAGGCTGGATGTACGAGGACGCATCTGTATCCAGCGAAGCAGCTGGTGCTTCATCAGATGGTACTCGCAGGTAACTGAATTAGCCCCTTACATTTTTTCACAGTACGCGTCTTCAGAAACTTCCACCCCTCCGCCAAATTGGGGGGTTGGCATGCACCTTAGTGTGTACTGGGCAAGTTACCCAGGCGCAAAACCAAAACACAATATTGTTGTGTGTTGCTAGTCTGCTGCATAAACTATCTTCACATGGAGGAAACCTCTACTGTATATGGGGCGGTCATTCCGACCTGATCGCACGCTGCCGTTTTTCGCAGCGCAGCAATCAGGTCACTACTGCGCATGTGTATGCACCGCAATGAGCGGGCGCGTCGTACGGGTACAAAGCAGATCGTTGCTGTGCGATGGATTTAACGAAGAATGCATTCGCACAGCCGATCGCAAGAAGATTGACAGAAAGAAGGCGTTTGTGGGTGTCAACTGACCGTTTTCTGGGAGTGGTAGGGAAAACGCAGGCGTCTCCAAGCGTTTGCAGGGTGGGTGTCGGACGTCAATTCCGGGACCGGACAGGCTGAAGTGATCGCAAGGGCTGAGTAAGTTCAGACCTACTCAGAAACTGCACAAACTGTTTTTGTACCGCTGGGATGCAAAAGCGCCCCTGTGGGCGGTGACTATGCGTTTGCACGGCTGCAAAAAGTAGCTAGCGAGCGATCAACTTGGAATGACCCCCCATGGCCTCAAACAATAGTCCCAAGAATTACGTCTACTAAATACAATTAAAACTAGAAACACACAAGGTTGTGAAATAAGGTTACACACCTTGTGGTGTCACTTTGACAGATAACCGAGCACTTTAAAAGTATTATAGGGATGTAGTCACATTCTCGACGTTCATAAGGTTGCAAGCGTGATGTCGAACCTGGCATGCCGACATGTTTCTAAGGCATTCAGCAGCTTTATAATGGTGTCGTCTTTACAACATTAAACATGACGATAAAGCATTGTGTTTTGGGATGTAAAGCCGACACAGCTATGGTGTTGCAGATTGCATTGGTAACGTGTCGGCATTCTCACTTACGCATACCAAACCCGTATTTCTAGCTGCGGTTGAGTACTTTGTAGACCAATGTCGCACAACCCACTTAATGCTGGCACCCCATGTGGTGGCAGTGTGACCTTGCCACCGAATTCACCAAAATAATATTTAAAGCACATTTGATCATTCAAACAAAACAAAAAAATAACCAAAAACAGATTCTAAAGCCCCCACTTCGAGTCCTGATCATCCACAGTATAGATAATGGTTATAGCCCTGTGTAAACATAATCTTTACTTCTTGACTTTAAATAGGGTGAAAGAAAGCAACACTCTAAAAAGGTCCTTCAATAGGAACACTTGAGATCTTGAGAGCCGGGTTGCCCACTGAGAGCCTAATTCCGGTATTAAGGACAGAAGAGACCTTTGCGTCTTTATCCCATGAAAATGTTTAACGTTGGGGGTGAGCAGAAATTGACTTTCAAAAAGATCGTCTCCAGCTTTGTCCTTTAAAGGGAAGCAGCGGGGGTAGGAGGGTGGCCTGTGAAGTGTAAATGGATTACCCATCAAGTCCTTACGTGACGATCGCTAATAGCTTAAACCTAAATGAAAATCTGACGGCAGGGAGAATATTACGTAAAAGTCTTGTTACTGTCAAACAATGCTCAGACAGAAGGAGTGGGAGAGCCCCAGGGGGTGAAACAATCATTTTACAACCGTATTCTTCTGTCAAAACAACAGGTCATTGTGAAAATGTAAAACCAATTCCCAGAGATTTATTGTCCAGATTCTCCCCGCAAACGTCATTACCAGACTATATACCACAAACCATTCGCAATAATGGTATTCACCTTTACGCAAGAAGAATTGTTAATTAAATAAATACACAAACGTCACATACACATTCTGCTTTCTATTCGGTAATCCTTTTACGGACAGATTTTATTTTTTGAGGGATAAAACTAAATAAAAAATAGGACAGAAGAAGAGACATAAAGCGAGGTGGAAGCTGCTGTGAGCGGCGGCTGTGACACATCCTCCAGCCACGCAGCTGTAGCGCTGCTCTCCCCGGTCTGCCCACGCCTCTCCCCCCGTCTACTCCTCTCCCCCGTCTCTGCTCCCGCATGTCAATTCGACTTTTTTTTAAAGTCGAATTGAGATGGTCAAAAAAGGGGACAAACCCCACTTTAGAAAGAAGCACGCGGATCGGCAGCTATTCCGCCGATCCACGTGCTTTTTCGACAAGCCGAATTCCTCGACTTGTCGAATAATTTGGGGTTAGATTGAATATGTCGGAACCCCTTCCAACCTAAAAAAGTCAAAAACTGCCATCTTTTCGACAGACGGCAGCCTTCGACTTCAATTGAACATACCGTGTGTGTGTGTGTGTGTGTGTGTGTATGTGTATGTGTATGTATATATATATATATATATATATATATATATATATATATATATATATATATATATACACACACATACATAGAATTTGACGGCAGATAAGAACCACTTGGCCCATCTAGTCTGCCCCTTTTTTTTATCCTTTAGGTAATCTCAACCCTTTTTGAACCTTAATTCTTTGTAAGGATATTCATATGCCTATCCCAAGCATGTTTAAATTGCTCTACAGTCTTAGCCTCTACCACCTCTGATGGGAGACTATTCCAATTATCCACTACCCTTTCTGTGAAGTAATTTTTCCTTAAATTTCCCCTGAACCTCCCCCCCTCCAGTCTCAGTGTATGTCCTCGAGTTCTAATATTTCTCTTCCTTTGAAGAATGTTTCCCTCCTGAACTTTGTTAAAACACTTGATATATTTGAAAGTTTCTATCATGTCCCCCCTTTCTCTTCTCTCCTCCAAACTATACATGTCAAGATCTTTTAGCCTTTCCGGGTACGTTTTGTGATCTAGGCCATGCACCATTTTAGTTGCCCTTCTTTGTACACTCTCTAATGTATTTATATCCTTCTGGAGATATGGTCTCCAGAACTGGACACAGGTTTCCAGATGGGGCCGCACCAATGACCTATACAGTGGCATTATCACTTCTTTTTTCCGAATATTGATTCCTCTCCCTATGCAACCAAGCATCTGACTTGCCTTTCTCATTGCTTTGTTGCATTGCTTTCCTGCCTTCAAGTCACTTGAAATAGTGACTCCTAAATCCCTTTCCTCCTCAGTAGTTTCCATTATAGTACCCTTGATACTATATTTAGCCTTTGGGTTATTGAGACCTAAGTGCATGATTTAGCATTTTTTTAGCATTAAACTGTAGTTGCCACGTTCTTGACCATTTCTCAAGCCTACCTAGGTCATCAATCATTTGTTTTACCCCTCCCGATGTGTCTACCCTGTTGCATATCTTTGTATATATATATATATATATATATATATATATATATATATATATATATATATATACATACACATATCTTTATATATATATATATATATATATATATATACACACACACACACACACACACACACACACACACACAAATATATATACAAACAAGGATTAATATTGCGCCACGTGTGATATGAAACAGGTATGTTGTATATAAAAAATGGCAATCCTATTTGACACTCCCCTGTGCTGCTACTGGGGCGTCAGCTGGGTCCCTCAATACATACAGGGGTGGTAATTCCCTGAAAAAAATGTAGGAGAAAGGGGGGGGGGGGGGGGGGGGGATGAGGTATAAGTATCAACCACAGTGTCATTTAATACGATTAAAATTGCCAATTACATTAAAAACTATTACCATAAAACATAAGGGACACATATAAAAATGGGACAACAATACATACACAGCTGAACTAAAAGCACTTAAATGAACGTATAAAAACTACAGTAAGATCAAGTAAAATAGAATTTCCTTATCTTAAAATGAAGTAGGTACAGGTCTTCCAACGCGTTTCGTCTCAAAAGACTCCTGACGAAGTGATACACGAAACGCGTTGGGGCGTGGCCTGTCAGACGATCTATCCCTGCAAGTGTCTGTATGATCTGCTCGATTCCTCGGCACGGTGGCTTGACGGGTCCTGGTCAGTTCAACGGCCGGATACGGTGCTTGGTCCCGGACTGCGGTAGGCGATCACAGCTACAGCCTTGTGGAATATTCACTCACCATGTGGTAATCAGCCCACAGTGTGGGTGTTAAGGGTACGAGTTTTAACTATCTGTGCTGGATTGTGTATACCAGTGTTTTATCCATTAAAGTACTGATTTGCACTATGAGCGCACTTACTCCTCATTTTTATTTGTAGAAAACATTTCTCCCGGAGTCTGGAGTGAATATAGGAGAGACGTGCAGCGGTAACTAATTTTACCTGTGCTTCAAACCCGGACTGTTGGTCTGTGGATTACATACTAAAGAGTCACCAGCGCACTTGTATATGCTTCATCAATAAATATATATATATATATATATATATATATATATATATATATATATATATATATATATATACACCCAGTGTTAACCCTTCTTTTTCAAGACCTCTGCAATTCGCCTTGGCATGCAATCAACGTCTGGGCCACAAACTGACTGATGGCCGCACATTCTTGCCTAATCAATGCTTCGAGTCCATTTCATGCCACACTTCTCATTTCCTCAACATATAGATGGCGCTGTTCCTACTGCTGTTTATTTAGAGAGGTTTTACTTTTAAGGCCAATACTTCATCTATACACAGCTGAGCAACAAACGTATCTGTACATATAAGTGCAAGGGCCCTCATTCCGAGTTGTTCGCTCGGTAAAAATCTTCGCATCGCAGCGATTTTCCGCTTAATGCGCATGCGCAATGTCCGCACTGCGACTGCGCCAAGTAAATTTGCTATGCAGTTAGGAATTTTACTCACGGCTTTTTCATCGTTCTGGCGATCGTAATGTGATTGACAGGAAATGGGTGTAACTGGGCGGAAACAGGCCGTTTTATGGGCGTGTGGGAAAAAACGCTACCGTTTCCGGATAAAACGCAGGAGTGGCCGGAGAAACGGAGGAGTGTCTGGGCGAACGCTGGGTGTGTTTGTGACGTCAAACCAGGAACGACAAGCACTGAAATGATCGCAGATGCCGAGTAAGGTTGAAGTTACTCAGAAACTGCTACGAGGTGTGTAATCGCAATATTGCGAATACTTCGTTCGCAATTTTAAGATGCTAAGATTCACTCCCAGTAGGCGGCGGCTTAGCATGAGCAAATCTGCTAAAATCCGCTTGCGAGCGAACAACTCGGAATGACCCCCAATGTGTTATATTGGTGTGTTGTCGCTGTACAGTTCCTTCCTTCATTTTTCAGAGCAGGTATAAATATTCATGAGTATCATATGAAAGAGTGTGTAAATGTCATGTACTGGGGAAGAGATGCTCACTGCCCTCCTAAGAAACATCACACCGCGGGAAGTTACCAATCGTTTAGCTCTATCGCCCTCAACCGTTCCATAGGAATAGGGTCACAGGATCTCCAGGGCACAGGCCAGCCCACCAGAGTCCAATAACCTTCTAGAATGATAGCAGGAATACATGACAGGGAGAGAGGCTTGCGTACTAATCAGTGTGCATTGCAGTTAGGATCTTATGCAGGCTGTATTGCTGTGAGACTGTAGAAGTTTGTCAAATTGGGAGGAAACCAACGTTTTTAGTGACATATTTGAGGTGGGAAACCAAAGTGTTAAACATCGGCAAGGATCCTGGAACCGTTCACAAACACAGCTTTTATCATTCCAAATAAACAGCAGGAAAGGGATGCGACCATCGTACAGGAGTGGGAAGGCCGGAATGCTCCAATGTGCTCTCAGCCACGCAACCATTAAAGAGAAATACTGGCATTCAGCTCATGTGGACCCTATTGACTTTTGACTGACAAGGCCCAGGACCTCCCTGGGAGTGACAGGGCTTATTGTTTTTAGGGTCGTCATGAAGATATGCGGAATAAAGCAGCCTGACAGCTCAGATGGATGGTCACAGAAGCTGGACCCATCACCTGCACTTCTGAGGAAGCAATTCTGAGTGGTACCATAATACCCGGCCTATCGGATAACTGTGAAGTAGTGATTTCTTAAGAATTGAAATGCTGAGTAATGTTTCAACTTACAAAATGGCTGCCACTATGGTGCATTTTGACTTTTTCTTTCAAATAAAATTTCAATTAAGGGTGATGTAGGGGCAATGCAGGTGATGTGCAGTTGTACGGATGGTGTGAGCACTGCACATCGCCAGAACCTGCGATCTTACATCGCACTCACTTCAATTGCCTCCTTTGTGACATGTAGAAAACGTAGCACCACTTACCACTGCGCTGCCTGTACACTGATCAGTGCTCAGGCCAAGCACCCGTACCTGCACCCGTATTGTCAACTGTGTCTCTTCCCCCCCACTTATGCACCACACCCTAACAAGGACTATCACAGGCATGGAACAGAGAAGAGGGACTTGGGTCTGAGAAGAAAGCTTTGGGTTGGCAGCAGTTCATAAAGATTGCAGAAAAAAGAAAACTCAAATATACAAATAATAGTGGCAACAAGAACTACTACTCACCCCTTTGACATGGTGAGCCTGTGGGCAATACTGGTCCGGGAGGCTGCTGCTCTGCCTATCTGAGCTTCCCTGGGTATGGTGCACGTGCATTTGATTGCAAGCCTTCCAGACCAGCATCAAGGGATTGAGTATCAAATTCCGGCAATTGGGACTCTGACAGTCAGAAGACGGACAGCGGAATCCCAACGGATCCCAGTAAGTATTTTCACCCTAACCCACTCCTTCTGCAGCACAATCCTAACCTCCCCCCTACCTGCAGCCTAACCCTAACCTCCTCCTACCCCCGCAGCCTAACCCTCCCTCTAGTGCCTAACCCAACCCCGGTACTTACTTCCAGGATCCGTCGGGATTCTGACAGTCAGGATCCAGAGTGCCAGGATTCTGACCGTATCCTGCATCAAACACGAACGCCCTCTATGAACACTGCAATTTACATTTTAGATTATCTGTTCTGAAAAAAAAAAACCTGTGTTTTTATTTAACACCAACGCGCCCTCTGCACTCTGTGCGGCAACTGAAAGTCTCTTCCTCTAACAAAATAAATACCAAATCAATCAATGCCAACGGGGCAAGTGGTAAGAGAAATGCAACAAACTATCCGCTGCAACCTTACAGTACATAATTCTCATAATTATAATGTGATCACACTATGGGTTTAACATGCCTTTCTAACACAAGCTTAGGGCATAAGACATTATAAGAAATAAAAACCACTGGACCAAATAAGTACAGGTTGAGTATCCCATATCCAAATATTCCGAAATACGGATTATGTCGAAATACGGACTTTTTTGAGTGAGAGTGAGATAGTGAAACCTTTGTTTTTTGATGGCTCAATGTACACAAACTTTGTTTAATACACAAAGTTATTAAAAATATTGTATTAAATGACCTTCAGGCTGTGTGTATAAGGTGTATATGAAACATAAATGAATTGTGTGAATGTAGACACGCTTTGTTTAATGCACAAAGTTATGAAAAATATTGGCTAAAATTACCTGCAGGCTGTGTGTTTAAGGTGTATATGTAACATAAATGCTTCCTGTGCTTAGATTTAGGTCCCATCACCATGATATCTCATTATGGTATGCAATTATTCCAAAATACGGAAAAATCCCATATCCAAAATACCTCTGGTCCCAAGCATTTTGGATAAGGGATACTCAACCTGTACATATATTTGTTTTTGCCTGCGTCTAGCTTTCACTGGGTCACTGTTTAGGGGCCTAATTCAGACCTGATCACAGCAGCAAATTTGTTAGCAAATGGGCAAAACCATGTGCACTGCAGGTGGGGCAGATGTAACATGTGCAGAGAGTGTTAGATTTGGGTGGGGTGTGTTCAAACTGAAATCTAAATTGCAGTGTAAAAATAAAGCAGCCAGTATTTACCCTGCACAGAAACAAAATAACCCACCCAAATCTAACTCTCTCTGCACATGTTACATCTGCCCCTCCTGCAGTGCACATGGTTTTGCTCATTTGCTATCAAATTTGCTGCTGCGATCAGATCTGAATTAGGCCCTATATTTCTTGTAAACGCAACATTCATCACAATATTCTGTCACAGGCGCACGCTTAAGAAACCGCGTTAACCTACCGTGCTTGTATTAAATATATTTAATGACCTAAATGTGATGCGTTTACGTCTAATGTGTCTTGTATTACAGTACTGCAGTGTGTCTGTACCCTAAAGCAGCTGCAATACCAGACCAATTCCCCACACCTCCTAGATGGCCTATTGAACTGCTCACCCCCTGCTCTCGGAGTCTGGGAGGCAGTGAATCAGAGGTAAGTTGACCTGACTTCTCTGGGTTCATTTCCATGCAACATAAAACCCGGTTTATTAATATTTCATGTTTACACCACTGGTAACAGGAGAGTATAACACAGAAATAATAAAAGAACAGAGCTGGAACATTGCAGAAGAAGATGTAGTCCACCAGGGACAAGAGCCCACTCAGCTCTCCCTGCATTTATCTCAAGTGCCCTAAAGCAAGTTTAACTCCTTTGATTTTTGCAGAATAAACATGTCAGCCGGTTCCTACAGACAGTGGAGTCAGCATATAGTGGTCTGAGCTATAATTCAGCCGATCAGATCACTAGGAATTAGTGGCAGCAGAGGCATACGGTAGGGCACTTATTGGGGAAAATGCAGGATTTGTGTGTGGTGGTGGCAGTGGTGGTGGGGGTGGGGGGGTTCCAAATTAGAGAGAGCGTTGGCAGCCCATGAAGGATGCATAATTAGCATGTAACAAACCCCAAACAAAATGCAGTTTATGTAATACAGTACGTCAGACAATGCAGGGTTAATGATCACAGTAAGCCACTTGCCCCACTCTCTCTGGTGCAATGACTGAGACACCCAGAGCAGATTTGGTAAGAAAATCTGCTACCACTGGGCATGTGCAGCTGCCCCATTCCACCCTTTATACTGCATGTAGTGGCGGCTGGCCAGAATGTGGGGAAGGGCGGTTTCCAGGTATCTGGAAACCCCCCCTGCGTTTGCCTATGACTTAAAAAAAGTGGGTGAAGAATTTCATTCTCTCCAACCAGCATGACTCAGTCTCTACTGAATTTGTTACACTGATGCTTCTATGGATTCGTCAGATTCCTAGGTGGGAAATCAACTGATTTGAGCGCTGAATTAATAAACAGGCGCCCAATAGAGCAATTCAATTGCTGCTCTGATCGGACTTGAATGCCAAGAGCCCCCACATTTCTGCTTTCAGCCTCCTGGAGTGGCGAGCAGAAATGTGTGAACAGTCCATAATTTGGGTGCCCAAACGGAAGTGCTTTTGAGCAGGACTAGCACGAAAAAAAATGGGCTCCCAAAACAATTGAATTGGGTGTCCATTAATTTTCGCCGCATGCAAACAAATTGAATTCCCGTGCTAAACTCATTACAATTGTACAGCGTGTACCATTATCCGATTCAGACCAAATGGAGAAAACGTGGGCGCCTAGAACAAACTTCTATTCTGCACCACAACAGATTGCACGGGGATACACCGGTATGCCCACTGTGCACGTATGGCTCTTATGGTGGTCTACGCTAGTCAGGAACTCACGAATGCAACTTAATAACGATCAGAATGAAGAGATTTCATTACACATTATGCACAACCCAAATGTTTTAACCAATTCAGGCAGATTCCCATTTATCCACTACAATCTGAAATTATCCCAAATTTAGTCTATTCTACCACAGATCACAGGGCTGTGCTATAACCATTATACAGAAGAGACTCTTCGCATAGAAAAGTATTATTATGGTAATAAAGAGCATTGATAAGTGCGCTCACACAAAGTAAGCTCAGCGCTACCCTTAAATTACAGAGGAATAGTTCCTTAACTCCCTAACCGCTGTGATTCACTCGCAAAGATAAATAATCTGGAAAAATAAGTGTTCTGTAGGAGACACTCGGATCTTTTAAAGAACTTACAAACCATAAAGATAAAATACAGTTCTAACGTCCCATTCTACTACACACAGATAAAAAGTTCTAAGTACGGTATTACCTCTCCAGGTTATTACAGACAGCGGAATACCATGTCAGATATCTGATACAGGCCAAAAAGCAGGGACTGCAGTCATGTGAGCTGCTGTGAAATCACTGGCCGCGGCCTACGAATCTAAACGGTGTGGAAATGGGTTGGCTAGCATTGGTGAGTCTGCCTTGTAAAGCCAACACAGATCCAGGGACTGCATTGGATAATAGTCAATGGAAAGCCCTCAGTACTGTGTACCAGTTACTGAAATGCTTTCTGTATTGTATAATCAGTCCTTAGATTGCTCTCCTTATTGTATAATTGGTACTCGGAATGCTTTTTGTATTGTATATCTAGGAAACTTCATTTATTGTATAGGGATGGCCAGAAATCTGTATAGCGATGACTGAAATGCTCTCTGTACTGTAAAGAATGCTGTGTTATAGTACGGTCTAAACACACGGTCGAATCACATTATTACATTTTACATCGGCAGTGCGTAGCCTATAAGCACGTCACGTGTTGTGCGCTGGCTTGGTGTGTATAGAAGGTGTGTGATAGGCCGTCTGCACATATCACTCGTTGCAGTCATGGGTAAAAGGAGCCATATAATCAGAGTTGCAAAAAGGGATGATTATCGGCTGACGGGCCAAGGGCGGCAGTGTTTCTGATACAGCGCAGTTTGTGACCTGTACGCGTGCTGCTGTGGTGAAAGTGTATTATGACTGGACAAATGGCACCATTTTGAATAACCGATGTTGAAACTGCGGAGCATCACGTGCCACTGATGTGAGAGGTGAACGTCGGCTACGAAGGTGCGTGAGGGCCGAACAACGTGCTACAGTGAAGCAGCTCTCTGTCACAATGAGCCTGGGGACTACCAGACGTGTGTCTAAAACAGTTCAGCCCGTCTAGCTGCTGTTCGTGCTGCACACATCGATTGCTCTGGCTATTAGCTGGTGGTCCTAGTAATGCGAGTCAACCATGTATAATTGTCACTAGAACAGGCTCTGCCTTAAATACAGGTTAAGATTGGCCTTTGTGCTATTTGATAATAGCTCTTTACCAAAAATAAATTATAGATTTTTTTGGCTTTATGCTCACATTAAACAAATCACACCCTCATTGTCTGACCACACATTTTCCAATTGAAGACATCATTAAAATGCACATTATGTTTGCCCACTTGGCCTCATATTGAACCCCCTCCTGCACAACCACACCTAAATAACTCCCGTGCGCTATCAGAAGAATTTTGAGATTTACTTTTTTCCTTTTATTTGCTTTTTCAGGCTGCTATGAAGAATATATTATTTTGCAGACTTTACACAGACAGAGTAATGTGACTACCAATTCAACCACAGTCACATGACACATGACTCAGAGAGACTTTAGAACGCCTCTCTGAGCTGTATTCACTGAGGTAAACTGCCCCCCCCCCCCCTTCTCCCACCTGCTATTACATCACATTCAGAGTTCTGTGTGAGCTGGGTGCGGATCATAGGGTCGACAGTACCTAGGTCGACAGTCACTAGCTTGACCACTATTGGTCAATAGTGACTAGGTCGACACCTAAAATAGGTCGACATGGAAAAAGGTCGACATGAGTTTATGGGGTTTTTAGTGAAGTTTTCTTCGTAAAAGTGACCGGGAATCCTAATTAGTGCACTGCGTCCGCTCGCCATGCTTCGGGCAAGGTGCCTCACTGCGCTCGGCACAGGTTACCGTTCCCAATTGTAGTCCACGTGGATCGTTAAGTATGAATGAGTACAAAAAAATTAAGGAAAAAAATAAAATAAAAAAATCATGTCAACCTTAAGACCATGACGACCAAGAGTGGTCGACCTAAAGACCGGATACATTGTGAACTAGTTACTGTATAGCAGATGGCGGAGATGTACTAAGCAGTGAAAAGAGTGAAGAAGTGAGCTAGTGGAGAAGTTGCCCATGGCAACCAATCAGCTGCTCTGTATAATTTTAGTATGCAAATTATAAATGTTACTTCAATGCTCATTGGTTGCCATGGGCAACTACTTTACTAGTTCACTTGTTCACTATTTGCACTGCTCAGTACATCTCCCCCTGTGGGGTCTATTTACTAAGCCTCGGAGAGAGATAAAGTGGACAGAGATAAGGTACCAGGCAATCGGCTCCTGACATTTTTTCAAACCCAGCCTGTAACATGGCAGTTAGGAGCTGATTGGCTGGTGGTACTTTATCTCCGCCCAATTTGTCTCTCTCCAAGGCTTAGTAAATAGACCCCTGTGTCTGTCAACCACACTTGTTTTCTCTCCAGAGAGTTTGCGAAATAATAGCTAGGAAAAATATGCATTGCTACTTTTAGTATAAAACACCAACATATATAAAAAGTACATAAGTAAATAAAACCCAGCTCAGTAATAACACTTTTACACTCGCAGGAAAGTTCATTCCCGGGAATGTGTCCCGGTATATTTGCCGGGACACATTCCCGGGAATGACCCTTTCACATTAGCGGGCTGACCCGGCATATTGCCGGGTCAGTGACGTCACCGCCGAGTCTCCCAGAGGCGGTGCTTGGAGATAATCTTCTCCAAGCACCGCCTCCTCCTATGAAGAGAACGGATGCCGGGTCGCCTTGACCCGGTATACCCGTTTACACTGGCAGCTTCCCGGGACGGTCCCGGGTTCAACCCTGCTTTTGACCTGGGATGAAATCCCGGGATGCTCGTCCCAGGAAATTGTCCCTGTACCCATTTACACTGAGAAGAATCCCGGGATGATGCTCGTTCACGTGCAATATCCAGGGATTTTTCTGCGAGTGTAAAAAGGTAACACACAGACTTTGATATATTAATGTCAAACAGAGCCATTACTACATGTACGGTATTCAGGATGGCTGTAATTGTTCCCAGACAGGAGACACCTTCCCACAGGATGAGCCCAGAGACTGGATATATACAGTACACATACACGGACATGTTGACGCGGAGAAACGTGGCTTTCAGCAAAGTCATACTATCCTATACAGAGGAACAAAGGCCTATGCCTCTACACAAAGCAACAGCTGTGGTCTCCATACCAGACAGCACAATAGACAAACAATCCTGTGTGAGGAATACCACAAACATCCGTGTATATAAAGCTGGACATACATGCAAAAACAAACCCAGAGAAATGAGAAACCCATGTCTAAGCTATGTGGTAAACACAGACTCCATAGTCAGGTAACCAGGGATACAAGGCACACAGACATCCCTGCTCACTGGGTGCTTGAGGGAAGCGGAGAAGGGCGCGCTCTTCCATCGGCCGTAGGCTAGTATTACAGGGAGAAGTATTGGAATCTAAACTGCAGCTGTCCATTAATGCCCCTCTCAGCGCGCCAGGTCGCAGGCGACTCAACTGAGCCGATCGTCTTCCTCGCTGAAAATGTGCGCCTTACCCGCATAAATAACACAACTAGATTGCACTGCTCAATCTGTATATTTGTGTGCAAGTCTGAATCTGTATACAAAGTGATACAATGCAGCGGCTGCAGATCTTTCTCTCCAAGGGTTCAATTTACTAAGCCTTGGATGGAGATAAAGTGGACGGAGATAAAAGTACCAGTCAATCAGCTTCTAACTGACATTTTTCAAACATATATAGGGGAAGATGTATTAACCTGGAGAAGGCATAAGGAAGTGATAAACCAGTGATATGTGCAAGGTGATAATGCACCAGCCAATCGGTTCCAATATGTAAATTAACAGTTAGGCTCTGATTGGCTGGTGCCTTTATCACCTTGCACATATCACTGGTTTATCACTTCCTTATGCCTTCTCCAGGTTAATACATCTGCCCCCCAGCCTGTTACATGGCAGTTAGGAGCTGGGACGTTGGGGGTCTATTCATGAAGTGAAAAGTGTGGGGAAGTGAGCCACTGGAAAAATTGCCCAAGGCAACCAATCAGCATTGAAGTAACAGTTATAATTTGCATACTATACAATTGTACAAAGCAGCTGACTGGTTGTCACAGGCAACTTCTCCACAGGTTCACTTCTCCACTCTTTCACTACTTCATGAATAGACCACTTTATCTCCATCCATTTTATCTCCCCCAAGTTCCATTGTGCATCATCTGCGGCTTTGTATGCGTGTAAAGCTAACTCCGGTGCAGATAAAATCACAGCCCAGTGTCTCTGGTACACTGTAAGTGGTGTTTTGTTGCACCTGTGGTATAGGACGCAACTCCTCTCGGGGCGTCTCGCGCTATGGCGTATAGATACTAGGTGTATGAGGACGCACCCGTGTATATAAAAGTTGAGCTGGTCAAACTTTTTTTTTACATGAACGTTATTTTATGATACAAATAACAATTTACGGATACATACAGGTAGCTGTGTGTTGCGGGTGAGGTGGTCTTATACATAACTATGGAACTGACAGAACAATCTATCATTTGCAATGCAGACACCAGAGACAGAGCGGGAGATGGGTGTATTAGGAATCACAGTATGAATACCGGCCATTCAGGAAAACACTGGGAAGTGCTGCTTCCTGCTATTGGAAATACTCTGTTTTTATATCAGAATTAGGAAGGTGCAGCACAAGCGTAGGGGGAACCACTGAGTTAAGCTTTGTAAGTCTCTGCGTCACAAGCAACCTGGGACTTCCCAGCTGACGCAGAACAACTTGGATCAAAAACAGCATAATAGCAGGAACTTGCGGGTTCTTCTAATAAATCCCTGTGTGGCATAAGGGCATACGCCGCCGTGGCCTATGTATCAGATTGGGCCGCAGAACTATAGAGATGTAAAGAAGTATAAAGTACTGCAGATGCTTTTGAATGATGTGACCTGAAGATGGTCACTGATGAATGCAACACTTTACTATGTGATCCAAAAAAACTGAATCTTCACATTAAAATAATGATGTGTTCCACTTCTGATGCATTGATAATTGCAGACATCAGCACTTGTGAACCATGCTGGAACAACAAGTCTCAGCAAGCCATGCAGCTGAAAGCTCAAAAGGAGTAATGGCACCTTTGAACACAGGCGCAAAGCCAGAGGTCTATGGTGGGGGCAATGTTCCAAAGACCTATTTCCCTGCAAGGATTTGAATGTCCGGGGGCTAGATCTTCATAAACACGAGTGGGCACAATGTCACACTATCAGCTCCAGGGCTCAGTGAGAAAGATCCCTAAGGGTCGCCTGGGCTACAGCCCATATATACAAATGAAATGTGCAAAAAAGATTTATTTACTTATATTTTAAGAAAACCTTTAATGCAACAAGGATTTGCTGTCATAGTGCATGAAGGCACCAGCAGCCCTAAGCATAGCGTGGAATGGTTGGGTATGGGACTCATGGTCGACACCCATCAGGTTGACACCTATTGGTCGACAGTGGCTAGGTCGACACTAAAAGTAGGTTGACACGGCTATTAGGTCGACATGAAAAAAAGGTCGACATGAGGGTTTTTTCATTTTTTTTTGGTGTTGTTTTCTTCGTAAAGTGACTGGGAACCCCAATTAGTGCACCGTGGGGGTCATTCCGAGTTGATCGCTTGCTAGCAGTTTTTAGCAGCCGTGCAAACGCTATGCCGCCGCCCTCTGGCAGTGTATTTTAGCTTAGCAGAAGTGCGAACGAAAGGATCGCAGAGAGAGTACAAAAAAAAATTGTGCAGTTTTAGAGTAGCTCCAGACCTACTCAGCGCTTGCGATCACCTCAGACTGTTCAGTTCCGGATTTGACATCACAAACACATCCTGCGTTCGCCCAGCCACGCCTGCGTTTTTTCCTGGCATGCGTTTTTTCGAACACTCCCTGAAAATGGTCAGTTGACACCCAGAAACGCCCTCTTCCTGTCAATCACTCTGCGGCCAGCAGTGCGACTGAAAAGCTTTGCTAGACCTTGTGTAAAAATACATCGGCCGTTGTGAAAGTACGTTGCGCATGCGCAGAAGTGCCGTGTTTTTGCATCATCGCAGCACAACAAACTTTTTCAGCTAGTCACCCATGGCGAGCGATCGTAGTTCACATGGATCGTAAATTATGGAAAAGTTAAAAATAAAAAAAGTGAAAATCTCACGTCGACCTTTTTGCATGTCGTCTATGTTCGTGTCGACATAATGGTCATGTCGACCTATTTCCAGTGTCGATTTATTCACTGTCGACCAATAGGTGTCGACCTAAGTGGTGTCGACCCAGAGTCCGGATGCCGCAATGGTTTACTGTAACCAGGCTCTCTATGCAGCATGCAAACCAGCCGGCACACAGCAGTGTGCACACACGGAGAAGTCAGCAGTTCTCACCTGAGCGCCGAGGAGGAAGAATAAATAGGACAAGGCAAATGAAGGAGCTATTTTTGGGAATGTTTATTAATAGCACACAAATGTGAGCGCCTCACCTCAGATACAGAGGAGTCTTTGTGATGAGCAGGTAGATTGTACGGGACACCGGGCTGCAGGGAGTATAAAGCAGCACCAAAGGCACGTTTAACCTCTTAGCGACCAGTTCATTCCGGACCTCCACTACATGTGCTGCAATGGTGGAGGCAATATGGGAAACCACGCCTCAGTAGAACACATAGGAGTATCTACGACAGGAAATATATGCATGTAATGACCATTAGGAGGGTTACGATGAGCAAATGCATGAATCCGATTAATTAAGTTGCCTCATTTTCCGTCTGCTGTCATTAGAATGGTAAATCTGGTCATTTCTGGCATGGATATGGCAGGTCATTGGCTGACAACCATGCACAGGACCCTAAAGGTGAATACTCACTTGCTGATAAAATGCACGACGTTGCTCATTTTCACCCTTCCTGAGCGACGTCGTTCACTTTCTCGGCAAGTGTGTATGCCGGCGTTGACGACCGGTGCGCGGCGCCGCGGGTCGTTAATGACCCTCGCTGTAAGCCATACATGCATGATCAATCTGGACTGTCGGTCAAGAGCTACCGCACGGCCCGGCTGTGGTATGACGTCACTGAGCGAAATGGTCGTCATATCACTGAGTGTGTATACTCGGCTCGGGAGTGGGAAACAATAGACTGCGTCGCACATAGAGCACGTCGTCTAGTGTGTACCCACCTTTACACACCAATCCGTCAGAGCGGACCACTGGAAAACAAGATCTGTACAATCAGCTCTTTACTATCATGGCCAAATTGGTCACAGATCTGGTTGTCCAGTGATGTAGCTGAGCAACTAAATCACAACATGATTTTAGGGGGGGGGGGGGATAAAAGAGGGAGAAAATACAGTTTTCCTTTCATAAGGAAACATATTAATTCACATTATTCCCAATGACAAACGGCAGAAGTATATTCAGGTCAGGGGCATACGGTTCACGGAGAATGTACTATGGTATTTCTCAGCCTCCTATATGTAAGCAGAGATCACGCAACCCTCTTCAATGCAAACTGACGTCTCCTATACACACAGCCCCTGCAGGCCCAGCGCACAGTACAGCTAAGCAGCAGTTCAGTCACAAAGCGTTCATTTCATGGAGGATGCAGAGCAGATCCTCTCTCGCCCAGTCGCCTGCCAGCTACCGCGCTGGACGGCGAGCCTGGGTGGGTTGTCATGGCGACCGTTTCATCCTTCGCACTGGTGAAAACCTTGGCAAGGAGCATTAAAGCAGCACTAATTCAGGTCTGATACGAATGCAAAAATGAGCTTTAATGTCCAATCTTTAAAGTGGAGAAAAAAGTAGGACACGCAAACCATGCATAGAGACATCAAGAGGGTTTAACGCAGCAGTGATGTCTAGTAATAGGTCACAATGGAATAAGCCAATTTCTGTGGTCAACAGGGACAGGAAGAATCTTACTGGTGAAAATAAGTTTTCCCAACACGTAGAGGTGATTAATGATGTATAACCATGCTATAGTGTGAAAATGTATCCAACCCTGAGGGGTATTTATCAAAGATTGGAGAGAGATACAATTGTGAGAGATAAAGGGTGGGATTTAATAGCCTCAGAGTTGCAGGGTGTGTAGGACTTTGGGGGTCATTCCGAGTTGTTTGCTCGTTGCCGTTTTTCGCAACGCAGCGATTAGGTGGAAAATGCGCATGCGCTAAGTTACTTAACACAAAACTTTGTAGATTTGCTGGTGTTCGTGCAACGCTTTTCAGTCGCACTGCTGATCGGTGAGTGATTGACAGGAAAGGGGCGTTTCTGGGAGGTAACTGAGCGTTTTCTGGGAGTGTGCTAAAAAATGCAGGTGAGCCAGGGAAAAACGCGGGAGTGTCTGGAGAAACGGGGGGAGTGGCTGGCCGAACGCAGGGCGTGTTTGTGACGTCAAACCAGGAACTAAACGGACTGAGCTGATCGCAATCTGTGAGTAGGTCTGGAGCTACTCAGAAACTGCATGAACATTTTTAGTAGCAATTCTGCTAATGTTTCGTTCGCTATTCTGCTAAGCTAAGATACACTCCCAGAGGGCGGCGGCCTAGCGTGTGCAATGCTGCTAAAAGCAGCTAGCGAGCGAACAACTCGGAATGAGGGCCTTTGTGCGGGTCTGCCCCCGTTTTTAAAGTGGCAGTCCTTTACACAGCATAACCAATTTGGTTTTGCCGTGTATGTGGTTGCTGCTTTAAAAATAGGGGCAAACTCGCATAAAGTCCTGCACAGCCTGAACCTCGCAGGCTATTCAATTTCACCTAACGTACTAACCAATCAGCTTCTAATTTACATGTTTCAGGCAGTGTTTGAAAGATTATAATTAGGAGCTGATTGGTTGGTGCTTTATCTATCACAATTTTATCTCTTGCCAAACTTTGATAAATACCCCTCTAAGGACGGATACATGACGCATTAAATTTTGAATACGATGCATTCTGCCACTCATCGCATGCATACTAGCATTTATTAATAGCGTATGCATGAATATTTCAGCAAAGGACAGGTCTCCGGATGAAAGATGTTCTTTGTAGCGTGGGGACCTCCGGGTTTAGGACCCAGGAGTCTGTCCGTGCATGCCTCCCCAGGGGGTACTAAAAGGGATCCCTCTCAGTGGGAAATGCAAATTGAATAGGCAAAGCCATCGAAAGATGGCATTACCTATTGGGTCCAAGCCCCAGAATGTATCGCATTCCAGTTGATGGTGCATATGAGAAAAGGGGTCAAACCTCCGAAAAACTGCATTTTTGGAGGTTCGGCCAAATCCTGCTCCCAAGTATTTAAGCAGTATTTACACCACAGAGAAATCAGACAAAGGGCTTAATTCAGATCTGATCGCAGCAGCAAATTTGTTAGCAAATGGGCAAAACCATGCGCAGTGCAGGTGGGGCAGATATAACATGTGCAGAGAGAGATAGATTTGGGTGGGGTGTGATCAAACTGAAATCTAAATTGCAGTGTAAAACTAAAGCAGCCAGTATTTACCCTGCACAGAAACCACACAACCCACCCAAATCTAACTCTCTCTGCACATGTTATATCTGCACCCCCCCCCCCTTGCAGTGCACATGGTTTTGCCCAGTAGCTAACAAGTTTGCTGCTGCGATGAGATCTGAATTAGTGAGTTAGTAACAGGGTTTTTTAACCCAACACAGTCACCCTATGGGCCGAAATCAGTTGTTTATCGCGTCCAAAGTGATCGGAAGCAATATTCAATTGTTGTTGTTTTTATCGTGCTGATTACACACAGACAGGCCGGATTTAACTGCGTAAAACAGCTAAACCCGATCAAAGTGATGGGCGTACAACGAAACGTGCAGTTTGTGCCCCCCAACGGGTACCTTTTCACACATTTCCACTAGCCAGACAGGGGACTGCGAGCTGAAATGTGTCTCCCAGCGGCTCATTGTGCCTGAACGGAGCAACAATTGAATTTGCTCCGCTGGGTGCCATCTAGTGCCGGCTGCGGGTAGAAACAATTGAATTCTCCTCTATGAGCAGATTTAGTTACCCACCAAATGACGTCACCTATGGAGGTGCAAGTAGAATTCAGGCTACCATATAGTTGAGTTAATGCTCAAACTGAATCTGCCTCTGTATACCTATGGTCGGGTGGTGGCTGGTTTACAGACCGGTCCTTTTTTTACTGGCAGGTGATAATGTGAACTCATTTTTACAATCCGCAAACATAGTTACAGAGGCATTCCTGATATATATAAAAATACTTTGAAGTACAATCAGATCCTACCACGCCTTGCACCAGCATTGAGGATCTGAATAACAGAGAGAAACCGCTAACAGAAACAGAGTTTAAAGTCAGCAGTCACACTAGCAATCGTTCATACATATACACACACACACACACATAAATATACGTATATCATATGTAATCCTTACTCAAAACCCCAAGGGTAGGTAGGAACTCCGTGCTGTATCACCTGCCTCAGGAGAGTAGGATACAGAGAGGCTTAAACCCCGCTTCTGTATGCGACCCTGCCGCAAACAAATGGCTGCAAGAATTCAGATGCATAAGTGTACCCAGCCGTACATGTGACCCTGACTGGTATATATGTTAAGCGTCTCAGATGGAAGCTGAAATCAGTTCATGGCGGGAGACTCCGAGAACAACTTGTCATGAACTGGGGGGAGGGATTACCAGGGGAGCGTCTTACTCCCCACTGCTGACATCAGTCTCAGGGATTGCGGCCTCTACTATTCTACAGAACCTCTGATCCCTGAGGTCTAGCGACGGTGCACCCGAGGTTGCAGCCGCGCCCCTTATCTGGACTTGCTAGCACATCCAGTCTTGGTAGTTAGAAACATAGTGAAACACAGTATTTGACGGCAAATAAGGACCACTTGGCCCATCTAGTCTGCCCTAAAATAAGGTTAAACCTTCCTAATAGTGATTGGATGATGTAATGCAATTCTAGTCATGATTGGTCAAGACCATGGGTCCTCAACCCGCGGCCCTCCAGCTGCCGCGGAACCACACAGCCCTGCTATTAAAACTGAGGCAGAGCATGCTGGGATGTTCAGCCCCCACAACAGCCAGAGGGCCCGCAGGCCAAAGACGCATGGTCAAGACACTTAAGTTGTGCAACCTACTTGGTGGCTAACTGAACCTGCCCCGAAGACTCTTTGGTGGCTCCCTACACCTGCATCTTATTTTACCTCCCCAGAACTGACAGCGACTCATAAAAAATATAACCACATGGTCTGATTAGGGTTATTGAAGATTTTATTAGAAGGATATTAAATAATGGAAATAGGCTGATGCCACGATAAAAATAGTAGACCTATTTACACATGAAAACAATACTGACGGCCAAGAAGAATTTAATAATGTGCAAATTTCTAATTCACACTTTACCGCAACTAATATTTACCTAATATATTAGCAAGGGCTGTGAATGATTTTAATGCATACCTAATGGGAATTTGTTTTTAATTCACAATAATATTAACAATACTAATCCCCTATCTCAGAATACTTTCCCATTTTTTTTTGCTCTTGACCTGATTTTCCTTATTGTGAGGTGCCCACCCTGATAGTATCTTATATTTGCGCACGTCGGGAGTGATAGGAAGTAGAGGAATAGTAGTGTATATGATAAGATTATATGGTACTTCAGGGGCAGATGTATTAACCTGGAGAAGGCATAAGGAAGTGATAAACCAGTGATATGTGCAAGGTGGTAAAGGCAATCAGATCCTAACTGTAAATTTACATATTGGAGCTGATTGGCTGGTGCCTTTATCACCTTGCACATATCACTGGTTTATCACTTTCTTATGCCTTCTGCAGGTTAATACATCTGCCCCTCAGTGTGTTAGTCCTTTTCCTAAGCACAGGTCCTGCAGGCATCTGTAACTGCCTCCTGCATGCATTGTGATGTCAGTGTGATGTCACAATCGCCCTGTGATGTCACCATCACCCTGCCGCCCTATGTAAGGCATGCCCGGGCAGCTGCCAGCCACTTTGTGGTGGTAGCTTCTATCACTACATTGACTCCTCGTGAGGACTTGTCCTTCAATTGGATTAACCTTTAACTAGTGACTTCTGATACAGATTTCACAACGACTGGGGGTACCAACTTCCGGTATCCACTTTTAGCCGTGCACGCAGACTGCACAGCTGATATGAGCTTGACGACCATGCAGCCCTCCAGAGACAACACAGAGATGCTGCTTTATGAACTGAAGCTCCTCTACTCTCCAGTGATGATAGAATGTCTTCCAGAGATCATCGCCGCTATGCCGCTGGAGAAACTTCTGCAGAAGATCGGCAGGATAAACGCTTTCCTGAGAGAGGGATCGCCCATTACTGAATCGCACCGCATGATCTTTGGATTTCTGCGCCAAGCGTTGGAGGCGAGGATGGATGTGAGCAGCGCATTCACCGATATGCTTCCCGTTATTGTAAAGACCATGATTTGGGCAGAGCATGATAAGGTCACTTGGCTTTCAGCCAGCAAACTACTGTTCCTGTTAGCCAGGGACCACATGGAGACCACAATAATGGAGCTAGAGACTACCCTACTGGTCCGCGGTAACTGCCCTCGGCGCTCTGTATTTACCACGCTAGCTGCAATACTGACATATCCCACCGTGCCATTTGATCACAAGGTCTATGTGTTACATGAGGTATGTTCAGCGATGGAAGCCATAACTCACCTCGGCACCCAGACAACTGTTTCAATGCTCATTAATAACGCTGCTGTGGCTTTTGGAAGTAGTGCGATGCAAGATCCGGATATCAGAGGATTGTTTACACAAGCCTGCACTACGCTCGCCAAGTGGGAGACCCTAAACCGGGATTGTGCTGTGGCGGTTGCCGACCTAATCACAGCCATCATAGGCCAAGTGAACACCTTACTGGCCGACGGTCTGCAGGGAACCCAGGCGACAACATTCTCTTTTGGAGATGGTGAAATATACAGTGAACATCTAAAAGGCATTCTGTGGCATGAATACGCTGAAAACGTTGTTGAACATCTTGCCGAGACCGGTGACTGGAAAGAAGTTGTGAGTCTGCTCAGGCCACTCTGTAAGTCGCCTGATATCCAGAGAAGATACATCTGTGTCACAGTATTTACATCTCTTGTGACATTTCCTGAATGTGTCAATGGGGGCCTACTTAACTTGGTTCTTGGCGACATCCTACTCATCATGGATGGCACAGATAACTATGCAAGCCAGGAAGTTCTACAGTTCATTGAGATCTTCGCATGCTTCTACCCTAAAGAGGCAAAGAAGTTCCGGAATGCCTTTATGCAGCCACTCCTCCGTATGCTCAAAGAAAAAGAACATCAAACATTGGTTCCGGTCATCCTGAAGACCTTGGTGACCGTTATCCAACTGAGCAAGAAGAAAACTTGGTACAAGTATAATGAGACCCTCAGCCACATCGTAGCAGAGTATCTATGGCAAGACAACCGTGACATCCAGCTACAGGCAACTAGACTGTTTGGGGAGCTTGTTCAGCGATGCAGAGTGTTTCCCTACAGTCCCATCACCAGGCTAGTGAGAGAACATTGCTACTCACTAATGCTGAAGCTGCAGAGCTACAACCTGGAAATATCATCAGCTGCAGCGGTCTGCCTCACCCAGTGCTTTCCCCACCTGGGCCGCAGAACCATAGTCCAGGAAGAGGGCACCGACTAGGACACAAGAGACCCTCGTGCCATTTATCTGGTGGTGCCTGGCGACATAAAAAGACCGTAGAGATGTGAAAGGGGTAGACATACTAAAGAGAAGGAGTTAAAGGAGGGAATAATAGCAAGCGGGTCGTCAACAAGGCGACACGGAGAATAACACCTATCCGATGTCCGCCTAACCCAGCCTATGTGAAGTGCATAGCCGGTCCCAAGCCCGGATAAATGGGGAGGGGGTGGTTTCCATGGTGAAGGAACTAACGCCCAGCTACACAACCAATCTTAAGACAACTCTCAAAAAAACACAGAGACACAGACTAAGTAGTGCGCAAGTTACAAATCTTACCCATAACTCTACCTGCACTTGAATAGACATATTAAAAAGACCAATTTAATCAGATAAAGAAGCATGGGGGTAAGGAAAAGCCCAAGAAATGGAAGAGGCCATTAGAAAGAATGATTCACGGCTGCTGCTGTACAGCGTATTACCCAGCTGCAATTACTGCTATATCTAGTGTTCACCTAATATCACTGGATGCAGCGTGTTTCTAAGGGAGAGACTTATCAAATCTTGGAGAGGGACAAAGTACCAGTCTGCTTCTATGATTTCTCTAGCACAGACTGTAAAATAGTTAGGGGGGGAATTCGATTGTTTTACGTGCCCGCGCGTCCTATCTCCCATCTAGAGTGATGGAAGATTGTTTTGTTTTCTGCAACGCGAAAAGTGCAGTTTGTGTGCCCAAACGGGTTACTTTTCACTTGCTCCTGCTCGCCAGCCCAAGGGACTGGGAGCTGAAATGCCGACGCGCACAGCTGTTTATGCCCGAACAGAGCAACAATTTAATTTCTCCGTCTGGGGTCAACTAGTGGCAGCCGACACGTAGAACAATTGGATTTTCTATTTACAATCTGACTGGTGGTACTTTATCTCACTCCGAGATTTGACAACTCTCCCCCTAAATGTTCTTTAATATCTCGACACCCATTGTGCAGGCGTGGCTTTGAAATCACAAAACGTTTGCTTTATTTGTAAACACTAATAGCACCTATTACACTTTTATTAAAAAACAAATAAACTTTTAACACTTGGAAGAGGAATATAGTTTTTCCCACTGTTTGAGTCTTAAACACCGTACTAAAAATATAATAAAAATAAAATGACACACCTACACATATATATATATATATATATATATATATATATATATATATATATATATATATATATATATATATATATATATATATACATACATACATACATACACACACACACACTGTATATATATTTCTCTGACAGGGTCCACAGGTTATCCACAGGACAACAACGGGACACGACGGGGCGACAGCAGACCGGCACCAAGCGACCACAAGCCCCCAGGCCCCCCAGGACGCAATGGGTCCATTCTAGACAAGGCCTTTGAAGATAGTTACAGTATTTTTAGGCGCTGTGCCTTGGTTGTATATGTTAGAGCTTATTGCACATTGGGCCTAATTCAGACCTGATCACTAGGCTGCGTTTTACCAGCTTTACACAATGTGCATGTAAAAGCACAGCGTTCCCGAGCACTCGGGAGTCTCCTGCAAGAGATTTCTGATCCACCAGGATATCAGCATTTGTAAAGCCACCGTCCCACATAAATAGAAGTGAAATAACCCAGATACAGCAAAATCGTTCCCTCTCGCTGTTTGTACATCTGTTGTGCGGAAGGAGCACAGGATCGGCGCTGCTTTCTCAGTGTGCAGAATGCTATGGAGACACCGCCACTGGCTGGCACGGCAGTCTTACCCCTCCGCTCACCTGCGGGTCCTGTACAGGACAGCCTTCTATACTTATCACACTGTGGAGTATGTAACAACATAGGGCCTAATTCAGCCCTGATCACAGCAGCAAAATCTTTCTCCAATGGGCAAAGAAAGGTTGTTGTAGCGTCTTTTCTATTATGCGTTTAAAGACGCATAGAAAGCTCACTCAGGGGGGGGGGGGAAAACTATAAAAACTATAAAATAACAAAGCTTGTGGATGCTAAAAAATATTCTGCAGCCCAACCGTTCTAGTGGTCCGGCTCCTGCCACACCAAACAAAAAACTGAATTGCCTGAGCCGGAAGGCGGGGATATAGGTGGTTAGCCTATTGCATCCTGGGAGTATGAAAAGCGTAACTGTTTGGTGCCCATTCTGCTGTCGCTTCCTTATATCCCAAGGTAGATCCTGTGGACCCTGATCGAGAAAAGTATATATTCTAGAAATATATGTTTATAGGTTTAAAAAAAAAAAAAAAAAAAATCGGGTGGCCGGGCTGTGTCATATGTGACCAATATCTGGTCAACAGAACCCGAACCCAGAATTATCTAAATATGTTTCAGTAAGTTCCAGAGCCGCTGAGAGAAATGCGCTAGTCTGCACCTGTCAAGATTTATAGACAAGGTGAAAAATGACAGACTGTAAACTGCTCTGTGGTTGCTGATAGCATGATAACCTTGTGTGAAGTCCCAGACCGATCTGGAAGTGTATAAGCACACACTCTGCCCTTCACACACTGACACTTTCCTGTGCCCGCTGCGGACACAAGTGCGCTGAACGTGGTGAGCCTTGTGCGGACAACAGGTCACTCCTCTGATGAAACAGACTGTCAGGCTCGCAGACCACATGCAGACTTTCACTAGTGCCAAATACCAGCAACATGTTCCAAGCTCTCAGTATTAAGCTTAGGAGGGTTAAGCTCTTTGGATGTGAAAAAAAAAAAAATATATATATATATATATTGAACGTGTAATCCAGCTGCTAAACTAAGAAATCACAACAGTGAAACCCAAGCGCTGTTTATGGTCTACCAATGAATGAGGCTAGCTCATTATCCAAGCAATACCTCACAGTCATTTTTAAACTGCAGCTGAAAACATTGCAGAGGCAGCCATTTTGTTTGCTTGATCACAGCTACCCTGGGCGGCCATGATCCACACTGCTGAAAGGGGTGAAGCCTCATAATTTGAGGTGTAGTCACTTCCATTTTGGACCGAGAGGAATTCAGGACATGACCTAAAATCATCTAAATTTTTATTTATAATGTTGAGACATATCTATTCACGAGAACGTGGTAGTTCACTAGAAGTTAACATCACCGAGGCGTGAGACCCCTGTGACATCACAGAGGCGTTAGGCTACATGTGACATCACGAAGGCGTAGGGCCACCTCTGACACCACTGAGGCGATGGGCACCTGGGACAATAGCCACAGGGCACCAGCAGCTCATATAGAGTCCTAACCTAATTTTTTTATATGCATCAGAGTAAAATTACTACCAAAAGATTATATTATTTATTATTACCAGTTATTTATATAGCGCACACATATTCCGCAGCGCTGTACTGAGAATATATGCCCATTCACATCAGTCCTTGCCCCAGTGGAGCTTACAATCTATATTCCCCATCACATGTACACACAGACACATTCACGCTAGGGTTCATTTTTTTGTTGGGAGCCAATTGGATAGTGAGAGGATAACGGAGTACCCGGAGGAAACCCACGCCAAGTACAGGGAGAATACACAAACTCCACACAGTTAGGGCCATGGTGGGATTCGAACCCATGACCTCAGTGCTGTAAGGCAGTAATGCTAACCATTACACCATCCGTACTGCCCAAAAAAATAAAAAATTCTTATTTTTAGTTCTGTCACCTGTGTTTTCCAAACCCAAAGCCTCGACCGAGGTCAGGTTACCTACCTTTTTACGTAATAACTTCGTGTGCGGGTGAGAGCAGAAGCTCGCCCTGGACATGGTCTCTCAAAGTCGCTTTGCCTGGCAGGCGCAGTGACTGGTACTTCTGTTGGTGGCAGTTTACCGCATGGATTTACCACACGCTGAAGTAATCAATAAAGGTGTCACGGGGCAGCGTTCTCAGATTGGCGTATCTGGAGAATCGCAGCACGGAGAATCGTGACAAACAATAAACTGTTTATTTGTGCGGTTAAGAGTAAACCATACAATGTGGGGGACAGCAGTACTGTGCGTAACTATTATGGTAACACTTGCAAAGACCACCATTTACTAATCAATAATGATATGGCAAACACAGCAACGACTCACACCGCTGTACATAGGAATCCTAAGATACCAAAATTCTATGAATATCCATAATCTATGCAAACATTACAATAGTGCACAATTGCTATACAGTAGATGTCCACCTGAACAAACTATTCAACTTTAAAGCCGTAACCCCATGATTGTTTCTTCAGGCTGATATATAAAAATATTTCCGTGGCAACCACAGTCAGATGGCACATCATGTAGAGGCAGAGGTACTAAGCCTTAAAGAGTGATAAAGTGGAGAGAGAAAAGTGCCAACTAATCAGCTCCTGTCATTTTTCAAACACAGCTTGTAAAATGTCAGTTAGGAGCCGATTGGCTGGTACTTTATCACTCTCCAAGGCTTTAGTGCATCTGCCCCACAGTGAGAATAGACATTTTGGAACATCCCTCTGCGCTCTATCTGTCCTGCATGCTGTAAAAACTCCCCGCTTCTGACTTCACATGACACGCTGAGAGCAGTGTGCCCACGTCTGTGAAATCGGCTATCACATGTTGCACCCTCCAGAAAGATTCTGCAAAAGGTGAAAACGACGGCAGCCAAGAAAACTGCATGCTTAAGTAAGGTACTTAAATTGCTATTTTAAAAAGTGCCTCTTAAGTAATACCCCTTTCACACCAAATCTTTGATTTGACCTGGGATTTGGAACACAATTCTAATCCAGGTCAGACCTGTTCACACCGCAGGCTCCAACCAGAGTTATTTCCGGGTCGGTGCCGTTTACAGTGCACACAGGTGCAGTGTTAAATGTTCTGCAGGCGACTGGAGATGACATCATCTAGTGATCCAGGTCTTCCTATACTATAAATGTGAACCTGGAGGGACCATACATACTGCCCCGTTACATGGGTCGTATGGGTGCCCAGTCCAGGTCGCTACCCGGGTTGGATTCCCGGGTCACTTGGCCAGGGTTTTTGGGGGGGTTTTTAGGATCCTTTCGCACCGAGCCGTGGCCCAGGTTAACCCAAGCTGAAACGGCGTTGTGAAAGGAGTATGAGATTACTCCAAAGAGATGTGGAAAATAACACACCTACAATGCAGACATTCCAAAAAGCAGAGATGCATAAAACATTTATATCTATTGGTTATGATGTAAAGTTTACATTGCAGTTAAATCAAAATTTATCAAAACAAAATTGGTTCCATGGATTTAAACATGTAGAATGGGAGGGAGCAGTAATGGGAGGTCTTGTAGCAATAGGTGTACTTTTACATGTAGAGAATAATATACTCATCGTTTAGGACGGCAGATACAGAACTCACACAATCGTGCATTACAGAACAGTGGGGCAGATGTATTAACCTGGAGAAAGCATAAGGAAGTGATAAAGCAGTGATAAGTTCAAGGTGATAAACGCACCAGCCAATCAGCTCCAATATGTCAATTAAACAATTAGGAGCTGATTGGCTGGTGCGTTATCACCTTGCATTTATCACTGGTTTATCACTTCCTTATGCCTTCTCCAGGTTAATACATCTGCCCCATTGCTGCTTCACACTCAGTACAGTTGTGTAGAAAACAATTGCACAGCTTACAGAAGACAATGCCAACTCCTGGGTAAGTATACCAACCGGAAAACTCAGTAAGTGAATTAAAAAACAGGCAGCTACCTGCAGTGGGCGATGTACCACCTCCCTCCTCTGTCAGAGTCATTCAGACAGAGACGTATGTGCTAAACAGGAGCCTGCAAGAGGACGTGAGTACTGTACAGTATCATTCTAGCCAAGGATCCTGCTTCCAGAGACAGATACTCCGATATAACAATGCTCAGAACGCCGCAAGCAATCTGTCATACAGGTACATGGGACATTATTCTGGTGCCGCTGTCAGCTCCTATTACAGTTTATGTAAAACAATAATAAAACTTGCAGGATAAGGATGATCATGACTATGGGAAAGACATTTTCTATAATATTATGTTACATTATCTATATCTATAAAGCATGGTATACTGACAGGAAACTCACTAACATGTATGGACACATTACATCACATTTTTACCCAACGACCACACAATTAGGCCTCATGCATCACAATGCAAATCCAGGCGTATATTCTGTGTATACAGTAACACTGCTTATAGTGACGCTGCTCACAGAAAAGCAGCGCATCCCCACCTGCCAGCAGCGCATCCCCGCCTCACCGACAGCGGCGCATCCCCGCCTCACTGACACATTCCTCTTCACTGACCGCAGCGCATCCCCGCCTCGCCGACAGCAGCGCATCCCCGCCTCACTGACGCATGGACATCTCCGACCCACCAACAGCAGCACATCCCCACCTCACTGACGGCGGCGCATCAACACCTCACTGACCGCGGCGCATCCGTGCATCACTGACCGCAGCGCACCCCCGCCTCACTGATCGCAGAGCACCCCCGCCTCACTGATCGCAGCGCACCCCCGCCTCACTGACCGCAGCGCACCCCCGCCTCACTGACCGCAGCGCACCCCCGCCTCACTGATGCCTGGACATCCCCGCCTCACTGACAGTAGCGCACCCCCGCCTCACTGACAGCAGCGCATCCCCGCCTCACTGAAACATGGACATCTCCGCCCCACCGACAGCAGCACATCCCCATCTCACTGACAGCAGCGCATTCCCGCCTTATTGACAGCAGCGCATCCCCTGCCTCACTGACAGCAGCGCACCCCCGCCTCACTGATGCCTGGACATCCCCGCCTCACTGACAGCAGCGCACCCCCGCCTCACTGACAGCAGCGCATCCCCGCCTCACTGAAACATGGACATCTCCGCCCCACCGACAGCAGCACATCCCCGCCTCACTGACAGCAGCGCACCCCCGCCTCACTGACAGCAGCGCACCCCCGCCTCACTGACAGCAGCGCACCCCCGCCTCACTGATGCCTGGACATCCCCGCCTCACTGACAGCAGCGCACCCCCGCCTCACTGATGCCTGGACATCCCCGCCTCACTGACAGTAGCACATCACAGAATACAGAAAAGTGCTTACCCCGAGTATTTGTGGCCATGTCGGCTACTTTTTGGAAGGCATCCAGGAATGCTGCGGCAGCCACCACCGTAGTGCTGTAAAAAAACACAACAAAAAAACAAACAAAAAAAACAGCATTTAGACAGCAAGCTCTTTACAGTAGTTCATAGTCTCTGCATGATGAATCAGCAAATCTCCATAATACTGTAGACATGCTGTAAGCTGTAACACATGCGTTCCTTTGTGGATGAGATTGCACAGGCTGCTTTGTTGCCATTAGAACATACTTGTCTATATGTTGTGAGAGAGCGCATTGGGGTTAGCAGCTTATTTCACAAATGATTACTCTATGGGGCCAATTCAGACCTGATTGCTGTTGCGCGTTTTCGCACAGCGGGCGATCAGGTCTGAACTGCGCATGCGCAGGCACCGCAGTGCACCGGCGCATGCCAGAGATGCGATCGACATCTCTGCCCAGCGATCACGTCTGCCTGACTGACAGGCAGAGGCATTCGCTGGGCGGGAGGGGGCGGGTCGGCGGCATTGGGCCGCGGCAGCTACAAGACGTCACATGCAGTCGCTGCGACGCGAAAAGCGAGGGGTAGCTCCCTGCCAGCGTGCAGGAGCTGTGCTAGCTGGGAGCTACTCTTCAAGTACAAAAGCTTAGCCGGCGTGCAATGCTTTTGTACCTGTGCGGCGGGGGGAGAGCCTGACATGCGGGGCGGACTAGCCCTGCGCTGGGCGTCCCCCTGCATGTCAGGGTGGCTGATCGCAGGTCTGAATTAGCCCCTATGTGCATTGTGTTGTTCATTCTCCATGTCATTTTTTTCATGGAGTGCAGTACCCTCGTCTGGCCTGCATATGTCACTGTTGCAACTGCAGCACATGGCGAGCACTGAGCAGACGTCTACCTGCCTCTAAACACAGCAGTGCAAATAGAATAGATATTAGTGTCAATATTTTACTTGAACAATTGAAATTTACTGCAGACTAGACATGACGGGGCAGACGCGTCGAACGTTGCCATGTTCAGAAAATGAATGCACACAAATAATAAGAATTTACTTACCGATAATTCTATTTCTCGGAGTCCGTAGTGGATGCTGGGGTTCCTGAAAGGACCATGGGGAATAGCGGCTCCGCAGGAGACAGGGCACAAAAAAGTAAAGCTTTAGGATCAGGTGGTGTGCACTGGCTCCTCCCCCTATGACCCTCCTCCAAGCCAGTTAGGTACTGTGCCCGGACGAGCGTACACAATAAGGGAGGAATTTTGAATCCCGGGTAAGACTCATACCAGCCACACCAATCACACCGTACAACTTGTGATCTAAACCCAGTTAACAGTATGATAACAGCGGAGCCTCTGAAAAGATGGCTCACAACAATAATAACCCGATTTTTGTAACTATGTACAACTATTGCAGATAATCCGCACTTGGGATGGGCGCCCAGCATCCACTACGGACTCCGAGAAATAGAATTATCGGTAAGTAAATTCTTATTTTCTCTATCGTCCTAGTGGATGCTGGGGTTCCTGAAAGGACCATGGGGATTATACCAAAGCTCCCAAACGGGCGGGAGAGTGCGGATGACTCTGCAGCACCGAATGAGAGAACTCCAGGTCCTCTTTTGCCAGGATATCAAATTTGTAGAAATTTACAAACGTGTTCTCCCCTGACCACGTAGCTGCTCGGCAGAGTTGTAATGCCGAGACCTCTCGGGCAGCCGCCCAAGATGAGCCCACCTTCCTTGTGGAATGGGCCTTAACCGATTTAGACTGTGGCAGGCCTGCCTCAGAATGTGCAAGTTGAATTGTGTTACAAATCCAACGAGCAATCGACTGCTTAAAAGCAGGCGCACCCAACTTGTTGGGTGCATACAGTATAAACAGCGAGTCAGATTTTCTGACTCCAGCTGTCCTGGAACATATTTTCAGGGCCCTGACAACTTCTAGCAACTTGGAGTCCTCCAAGTCCCTAGTAGGTGCAAGGCACCACAATAAGCTGGTTCAGGTGAAACACTGACACCACCTTAGGGAGAGAACTGGGGACGAGTCCGCAGCTCTGCCCTGTCCGAATGGACAAACAGATATGGGCTTTTTTGAGAAAAAACCACCAATTTGACACTCGCCTGGTCCAGGCCAGGGCCAAGAGCATGGTCACTTTTTATGTGAGATGCTTCAAATCCACATATTTGACTGGTTTTAAACCAATGTGATTTGAGGAATCCCAGAACTACGTTGAGATCCCACAGTGCCACTGGAGGCACAAAAAAGGGTTTTGTATATGCAATACTCCCTTGACAAACTTCTGGACTTCAGGAACTGAAGCCAATTCTTTCTGGAAGAAAATTTACAGGGCCGAATTTGAACCTTAATGGACCCCAATTTGAGGCCCATAGACACTCCTGTTTGCAGGAAATGCAGGAAACGACCGAGTTGAAATTTCTTTGTGGGGCCTTCCTGGCCTCACACCACGCAACATATTTTCGCCACACGTGGTGATAATGTTGTGCGGTCACCTCCTTTCTGGCTTTGACCAGGGTAGGAATGACCTCTTCCGGAATGCCTTTTTTCCCTTAGGATCCGGCTTTCCATCTCCATGCCGACAAACGCAGCTGCGGTAAGTCTTGGAACAGACATGGTACTTGCTGAAGCAAGTCCCTTCTTAGCGGCAGAGGCCATAAGACCTCTGTAAGCATCTCTTGAAGTTCCGGGTACCAAGTCCTCCTTGGCCAATCCGGAGCCATGAGTATAGTTCTTACTCCTCTACGTCTTATAATTCTCAGCACCTTAGGTATGAGAAGCAGAGGAGGGAACACATACACCGACTGGTACACCCACGGTGTTACCAGAACGTCCACATCTATTGCCTGAGGGTCTCTTGACCTGGCGCAATACCTGTCCCGTTTTTTGTTCAGACGGGACGCCATCATGTCCACCTTTGGTATTTCCCAACGGTTTACAATCATGTGGAAAAAACTTCTCAATGAAGTTTCCACTCTCCCCGGTGGAGGTCGTGCTGAGGAAGTCTGCTTCCCAGTTTCCATTCCCGGGATGAAAAACTGCTGACAGTGTTATCACATGATTTTCCGCCCAGCGAAAAGTCCTTGCAGTTTCTGCCATTGCCCTCCTGCTTCTTGTGTCGCCCTGTCTGTTTACGTGGGCGACTGCCGTGATGTTTTTCCCACTGGATCAATACCGGCTGACCTTGAAGCAGAGGTCTTGCTAAGCTTAGAGCATTATAAATTTACCCTTAGCTCCATTATATTTATGTGGAGAAAAGTCTCCATACTTGATCACACTCCCTGGAAATTTTTCCCTTGTGTGACTGCTCCCCAGCCTCTCAGGCTGGGCTCCGTGGTTACCAGCATCCAATCCTGAATGCCGAATCTGCGGCCCTCTAGAAGATGAGCACTCTATAACCACCACAGGAGACACACCCTTGTCCTTGGATATTGGGTTATCCGCTGATGCATCTGAAGATGCGATCCGGACCATTTGTCCAGCAGATCCCACTGAAAAGTTCTTACGTGAAATCTGCCGAATGGAATTGCTTCGTAGGAAGCCACCATTTTTACCAGGACCCTTGTGCAATGATGCACTGTTTTTAGGAGGTTCCTGACTTGCTCGGATAACTCCCTGGCTTTCTCTTCCGGGAGAAACACCTTTTTCTGGACTGTGTCCAGAATCATCCCTAGGCACAGCAGACGTGTCGTCGGGATCAGCTGCGATTTTGGAATATTTAGAATCCACCCGTGCTGATTGTAGCAGTATCCGAGATAGTGCTACTCCGACCTCCAACTGTTCCCTGGACTATGCCCCTATCAGGAGATCGTCCAAGTAAGGGATAATTTAGACGCCTTTTCTTCGAAGAAGAATCATCAATTCGGCCATTACCTTGGTAAAGACCCCGGGGTGCCGTGGACAATCCAAACGGCAGCGTCTGAAACTGATAGTGACAGTTCTGCACCACGAACCTGAGGTACCCTTAGTGAGAAGGGCAAATTTGGGACATAGAGGTAAGCATCCCTGATGTCCCGGGACACTATATAGTCCCCTTCTTCCTGGTTCGTTATCACTGCTCTGAGTGGCTTCATCTTAATTTGAACCTTTGTAAGTGTTCAAAAAAAAATTTTTAGAATAAGTCTCACCTAGCCTTCTGGCTTCAGTACCACAATATAGTGTGGAATAATACCCCTTTTCTGTAGTAGGAGGGGTAATTTAATTGTCACCTGCTGGGAATACAGCTTGTGAATTTTTTCCCATACTACCTCCTTGTCGGAGGGAGACTTGGTAAAGCAGACTTCAGGAGCCTGCGAAGGGGAAACGTCTCGACATTCCCATCTGTACCCCCGGGATACTACTTGTAGGATCCAGGGGTCCTGTACGGTCTCAGCGCCATGCTGAGAACTTGTCAGACGCGGTGAAACGCTTCTGTTCCTGGGAATAGGCTGCCTGCTGCAGTCTTCTTCCCTTTCCTCTATCCCTGGGCAGATATGATCTTATAGGGACGAGAGGACTGAGGCTGAAAAGACGGTGTCTTTTTCTGCAGAGATGTGACTTAGGGTAAAAAACGGTGGATTTTCCAGCAGTTGCCGTGACCACCAGGTCCGATGGACCGACCCCAAACAAGTCCTCTTCCTTTATACGGCCATACTGTGCCGTTTGGAATCTGCATCACCTGACCACTGTCGTGTCCATAACATCTTCTGGCAGTTATGGACATCGCGTTTATTCATGATGCCAGAGTGCAAATATCCCTCTGTGCATCTCGCATATATAGAAATGCTCTATAGTCAATAAAATACTGTCCCTGTCAAGGGTATCAATATTTTTAGTCAGGGAATCCGACCAAGCCACCCTAGCTCTGCACATCCAGGCTGAGGCGATCGCTGGCCGCAGTATAACACCAGTATGTGTGTATATACTTTTTATTATATTTTCCAGCCTTGTCAGCTGGTCCTTGAGGACGGCCCTATCTATAGACGGTACCGCCACTTGTTTTGATAAGCGTGTGAGCGCCTTATCCACCTTAAGGGGTGTTTCCCAACGCGCCCTAACTTCTGGCGGGAAAGGGTATACCGCCCATAATTTTCTATCGGGGGGAACCCACGCATCATCACACACTTTATTTAATTTATCTGATTCAGGAAAAACTATGGTAGTTTTTTCACATCCCACATAATACCCTCTTTTGTGGTACTTGTAGTATCAGAAATACGTAACACCTCCTTCATTGCCTTTAACGTGTGGCCCTAATAAGGAATACGTTTGTTTATTCACCGTCGACACTGGATTCAGTGTCCCTGTCTGTGTCTGTGTCGACCGACTAAAGTAAACGGGCGTTTTAAAACCCTTGACGGTGTTTTTGAGACGTCTGGACCGTACTAATTGTTTGTCGGCCGTCTCATGTCGTCAACCGACCTTGCAGCGTGTTGACATTATCACGTAATTTCCTAAATAAGCCATCCATTCCGGTGTCGACTCCCTAGAGAGTGACATCACCATTACAGGCAATTGCTCCGCCTCCTCACCAACATCGTCCTCCTACCTGTCGACACACACGTACCGACACACAGCACACACACAGGGAATGCTCTGATAGAGGACAGGACCCACTAGCCCTTTGGAGAGACAGAGGGAGAGTTTGCCAGCACACACCAAAAACGCTATAATTATATAGGGACAACCTTATATAAGCGTTTTCCCTTATAGCATCTTAATATATATATAAGCATATCGCCAAATTAGTGCCCCCCCTCTCTGTTTTAACCCTGTTTCTGTAGTGCAGTGCAGGGGAGAGCCTGGGAGCCTTCCCTCCAGCCTTTCTGTGAGGGAAAATGGCGCTGTGTGCTGAGGAGATAGGCCCCGCCCCTTTTTCGGCGGCCTCGTCTCCCGCTCTTAACGGATTCTGGCAGGGGTTAAATATCTCCATATAGCCTCCGGAGGCTATATGTGAGGTATTTTTAGCCAAAATAGGTATTCATTTGCCTCCCAGGGCGCCCCCCTCCCAGCGCCCTGCACCCTCAGTGACTGCCGTGTGAAGTGTGCTGAGAGGAAAATGGCGCACAGCTGCAGTGCTGTGCGCTACCTTTAGAAGACTGAGGAGTCTTCAGCCGCCGATTCTGGACCTCTTCTTACTTCAGCATCTGCAAGGGGGCCGGCGGCAAGGCTCCGGTGACCATCCAGGCTGTACCTGTGATCGTCCCTCTGGAGCTGATGTCCAGTAGCCAAGAAGCCAATCCATCCTGCACGCAGGTGAGTTCACTTCTTCTCCCCTAAGTCCCTCGTTGCAGTGATCCTGTTGCCAGCAGGACTCACTGTAAAATAAAAAACCTAAGCAGCTCTTTAGGAGAGCCACCTAGATTGCACCCTTCGCGGCCGGGCACAAATATCTAACTGGCTTGGAGGAGGGTCATAGGGGGAGGAGCCAGTGCACACCACCTGATCCTAAAGCTTTACTTTTTTGTGCCCTGTCTCCTGCGGAGCCGCTATTCCCCATGGTCCTTTCAGGAACCCCAGCATCCACTAGGACGATAGAGAAATATGCTTTCCGATCGTATCTGCACTGGCGGCAGGAGAGGTGTAACGGGGAAGGGAATGTAAGAGCAATGGAAGGGATGATCTCACAGAGGCAGAGCTCAGTAAATGGGGCCCACGCACACCAGCACATACGTGTATAAATATCTGCATATCATTGGAAATACGCTACATTACCAAAAACATACCTGTCCACGTCTCAGTGGAGGGGGTCATTTTTGTTCTCAGGGGGGGCCGATGTGTTAAGCCTTTGAGAGAGATAAAGTACCAGCCACTCAGCTCCTAACTGCCATGTTACAGGCTGTGTTTGAAACACGACAGGAGGGGATTGGCTGACACTTTATCCCTCTCCGCTTTATCACGTTCTAAAGCTGGGTACACACTAGGCGATTTCTGTAATAATGTGGGCGAGTCCGACGATAAAACCAACCAGCGTGTACGCTCTGTGTCGCTGATGATACGCGTCGCCAGTGACATCCTCCGTCGGACCTGCATGCATCGGACCTGCGACATCGCACTTGATGCCGAAAACCCAGCCAGGTCACTTCGCCGCCGATGTCGTGCTGGGTACACATTGTCTAATGTGTACCCAGATTAAGGCTTAGTACTTCTGCCCCAGGGTGAGAGGTATCAAACCTTGGAGAGAGATAAAGTACGCCCTCTAACTGCCAAGTTACAGGCTGTGTTTGAAAATGAATGGAGTTGATTGGTTGTTACTTTCTCTCTCTCTCCAAGGCTCAGTATATCTGCCCCTTTGTCTCTCTCCAAGGTTTGGTACATCTCCCCCTATGTGAGGTCACTGCTTCTAGGGAACTGGTAGAATGAATAGTGCCTCAGCACCACAGAACGGCAGCCTCTGTTTTGTGTGGGAAACCGGTACATTTTGAGGCTTACATCTCAGGATGTTTGGACGGAAGAGACATACATTACTTAACCCTTTATGACCCACTGCATGTTTCCAGTGTATCCCAGTGAGGACAGTGGCAAAGCAGACGAATGAGGTCCTAAGTAAGCCATCAAAATTATAATATGGTCATTTGGACCCAATGTCCATCATAACAACCCTTTAGACTGTAAGCTCTCGCAAGCAGGTCCCTCTTCCCACATGAACATGGGATTTGAATGGCAACTGTTTAAACAATACAGTCTAGGCCAGTGGTCCCCAACCACAGTTCCCAAGGCACACTAACAGTCCAGGTTTTCAGGATAGCCTTACTTGAGCACAGGTGACTTAATTAGTACCTCAGGTATTTTGGGTATCCGGTCTCTAGATCGACCACAGTTAGGTCGACAGGGTCTAGGTCGACCACTGTTGGTCGACATTCATTAGGACGACATGGTTTCTAAATCGACATGTACTAGGTCAACATGACAAAAAGTCGGCATGAGTTTCACTTTTTTTTTTTTTTTTTTACTTTTTCATACTTTACGATCCACGTGGACTACGATTGAGAACGGTAACCTGCCTGAACGCGAAGGGACGCGGTGCACTAATTGGGGTTCCCGGTCACTCTACGAAGAAAACACCAATTTTTTTTTTAAACTCATGTCGGCCTTTTGTCATATCGACCTAGTACATATCGACATAATGCTTATGTCAACCTATTCCAGGTGTCGACTTCGTTACTGTGACCAATATCGATCGACCTAGACACTGTCCACCTAAGTCTGGTCGACTCTATGATCCACACCCACCATTTTGATTTAAACATCTTTGCTCAAGCATGGATATCAGTAAAACCTGGACTGTTATTACGCCTTTACGACAGACATTGGGAATCACTGGTCTAGGCAACACATTTTTTAATAATGTCCATTTAAATGGACAAGGGGTCACAAAGGGTCAAAGGGGCCTCGCTGGGTGGTATTTCAGTGTTGTGCATGTACAGTAGCATATATATTAGGTACGTCTGCAGAGATGCTCCGCAATAGTATTAATTCCAGTGCTCTAGATGGGGTTAAATAATGCCTCCAGTTGGCACAGGCTGTAAATCTTTGCACAGACATCAAGCACTGATTCCTATTAGTATTACAGGGACAGAAGCCTTTATTTTATTGCCAAGCAGAAATGTAAATACATTAGCCCAACAGCTGCATTGGGAGAAAGAATTGCCAGGCAGCATCTTGGTATTTTTCCCTCTTTGCCCTTTTTAGACTAAACCAGTCAGCGCGGCCCAGCTCCGATGTTACCATGGAGACAGATCTGCCCATCTATTGAAGGAGCCGTGGAGTTGCTGTGCGGGGAGAATTGCGCATGAAAGACGTCAGCTGCCCCCTCCCTTCACAGCGACCCAGTTACAGAGAGCGACGGCTAGCGCTTTCATTGACAAATTGTCCAGGCTCCCAGCTGTCAGAGGACTTCAACGCCGGTCATCTGCAGCACAATGCAGCCCAGGAAATTCTCATTGCTGGCACGGGAAACAGATCCGTGTACAGTCCAACCAAATAAAAAGAAATAGAGTGTTTGAAAAATGACAGTTTGGAGCCGATTGGTTGGTACTTTGTCTCCCACCAAGTTTTGATTAATCTCCCCCTTTGACTTGGGAGAGAAGCATTTTAAATGTGCACATTATACTCTGTTGTTGGGTCTATTGAGGTTATCAGCAAGAGGCCACATTATAATTGCTTTTTATAGAGAACAACATTCTTCTCCCTTTCTCCATTCTTGCAATACACTGCAGCAACTCCAAACTCTTCACAATAAAAGCAATACTGCCTGGACAATCTGAACGTAGGTGCGCTCTGTTTTAGGGATGGCCACAGCTGCCGTACCTCTCACCTCATCCTGCTACCACCTACCCATATGTTTGTTTGTTTTATTTTTTTTTGGGGGGCGGTCTTGTGTTTTGTTTTTGTATTTATTAATATTCCACTTGTCTGGTAGTGAACGGCCAGGCGTAGGACCACACAAACGTAACTCACCGAAGCTGAGACTGGAGTTTTCCAGCTTTGTTGATGAAATCTTCCCAAACCGGATAACTTCCCTAGAAGAAAGGTAAAAAACAAAACAAAAAAAACAATCCGGTTATTTTTTTGTGTGGTCAACATTCCATGTTTATACTGTAGAAATCATTATCATATAGTGACCCAATGCGCTACCATAGTGACCCACTGTGCCCATTATCCAGGGACAGTCCCCAGTTTTTAATATTTGGCAAATTAATCTAGTGTTTTTTTGTTTTGTTTTTAGTGTTCCCCTTTAAAAGAAATCAGATGCTTTATGTGTCAATGTGATTCACCTTTGCTTCTTTGTGAAGCTAGCGCTCATTATTATTACTAGGATTAATTGAAAGGTCGCTGCGTGCCATGTCTGGGTGATAAGACGTTATTCTGTGTACGCCAGGACAACGGGCACTCTCTGTCTATGACTGCTGGGCTGCCTGAGAGCGCAGTCCTAGTTTATACCTTTGACTTTGATTTTTAACAGGAGATAAACAGAACTTTGTGAAATGTACTTCAGCCCTGGAAAATAGATTTCCCGAAAGCAGCTTTTCCCTGTGTTCCAGAATAAATTCCAATCACACCCTTTGGCCAAACAGATGAATAATGGACACCCAAAATAACTGAACTCCCCCCTCGGTGTTCAACCCCCGAGAGGTAGTTGCAGAACAGAACAGCCTGATAGCTGCTCCAGGTGGAGGAAGGCGGGGCAATATTGCTAGAACTTGGGGGAGATGAAAGGGAAGTCCCGCCTCAGCAGTGATGCTGCAGTGTCTGCTGCCCGGCGGCCATTTTGGAGTCCCCCTTCGTTTTGGCAGGGCGCCTCTTTTGGGTCGGAACAATTTCAGTAGGGATCCGGGAGTAGTGTAATATGTGCACCAGTTCCGAACACTTCTCTCCACCATTTGTGCCCAAGCATTATATGCCTTTCACTCGCTGTATCCCAGGTGTGTGCTCTGTAGAATAGGTACTAAGAAATGTGCAGTATTCCTGTGTAAAGCCTCCATTCGAAGTCCATAGGGGCCTTCCTATTGCACTGGTACCAAGCAGTAATCATGCAGTCTGCGTAACGCTTAACACATCTTGCAAGGGTGGCAATAAATACCACGCAGAATGCATGTGGTGCTCTAATGTCCATACACAAAAAGTCCAATAAACTACCAAAAGCAAGCCCAAACTAAAATAGAAGAACAATAAAATGCGCCTGTACAGACTGAAAGATCAAAATAAATTACCAAAAACATAGGCCCAGATTTATCAAGCCTCGGAGAGTGATGAATAGTAGGGTGAGAAAGTACCAGCCAATCAGCTTCTAACTTCCATGTCACAGGCTGGATTTGAAAAATGACAGTTAGGAATCTGGGCCAGTGTCTGACATTTTAGACAGGGAACACCAGCAATCCTTCGCCAGTGGCTAACTCGGGGAGTCCTAGGTGCGATTGTCAGACACAAACTACCTCATCGCCATTAATCACTCAGACTGCAGATAATCTTCTACTGAATGATGCAGCACTTCTGGCCAGGGATTAAATGTCAGAGCACGCTACAGGGAACAAACACTGTCTGGTAATAACACGGAAAATAACACAAACAATAATATCAAGACTAATAAAACTTGGGAGTCAAAGCATGGATTACACAGCACTACGGACATCACCAATCCTGAGGACTCTCCCAAATATTTTGGGAGTCTCGGATACCTTTTGCCTCCACGTGGGGTCTGAACTGATACTATACTATTGCCACCAGTAATTTAGGGTCTGCACTGTACAAGTCACCGATATTTGGCTGTCTGCATATGAATAGCCAATAGACACTAGATATTTGGGGGTCTATAGTGTTAATTCTAACACCATGCACCTGTTACAACCCTTGCAGTTCATCTTTGCTGCTTGGGGTGACGCTCTGTGCTCTGGTGCTTCTAACACACTCTGGTCTGTACATCTGAGAATCCGACCAGAGTATTTTAATGGCACCAGAGCAGAGCGCGACACCCCGGGCAAGAAAAAGGAACTGCAAGAGTTGTCACAGCTGCACGGTGCTAAAATGAACGGGTCCAGGGTCGGACTGGCCCACAGGGATACCAGGGAAACCATCGGTAGGCCCCACTGCCTGAATGCCCACTCCTTCCTCTAGGGATCAGGTTCCAGACTATGCACTTGTATTATACATGGTAGATATGTTGCATTACACTGCACAAGACTATTGTGTATTTCAAGCCTCTGTGGTGGCTGGCCACACCCCCTTTGTAGGCTGGCCACACCATTAAGTATGGGCCCCTATCACTGCATCCCCCCAGTGGGCCCTTCATGCCCCAGTCCAACAATGAATGGGTCTGCCTTGAAAAGCCACCTGAGATTTAGAACGTCTGTACATTAAAATGCTCTCTGTATTGCCTATTAGTAACCAGAATGGCGTCTGTACGGTATACTGGTCATTAAAACGTTTGTGACTTCCGGTTCTGGCACTGATGTGAGCTGCAGCAGCCATGTGAGCTCCGTGGACGCCCCAGCCCCAGCTAGCCCGCACGCTGCGCATAGCGCACAGAGACCATCCCGGACCGCTCAGATACCTGTGGGGACTCTCCTGGCTCCTGATGGAGCGTTTTCTGGCAGCACCAGATGCGGCAAAGCCCCAAAAACAGCGCCCTGCCAAAACGAAGGGGGGACTCCAAAATGGCCACCGGGCAACAGACACAGCAGCAGGCCTGCAGACCGTGAGTTTTCTTCCTCCACTGTCTCCCCTGCAGACACAGACCTCACTCTGCATACTGCCCCCCCTGCACAGAAGCCTCATAAGCATACACCACAGGCTGAGGGTCCGATCACATATTCTGACATGGAAAAAGCTATCCAGGATTCCATTAACCCTATTATGGAGTCGCACGCTGCCAAAGTAACACAAGCTGTGCATGACATCAAGTCACAATTCAAACAGCTTTCCAAGAGGGTGCAAGCTAATGAACAGCGTCTTGGGGGGATTTCAAGATGTCTCAGATTTAAAGACGCAGTATACCTTTTTACAGAAATTCCATTACCAACTGCTTAATAAAATTGACGATCTTGAAAATAGAACCCGGCCAAATAACCTGAGAATTGTTGGACTGCCGGAGTCTCTTAAAGGGCCAGCACTCTTTACGTTTATTCAAGACACGCCGACTGATTTGTTAGATATCCAAGATTCCTGTAATGGAATGGTCATTGAGAGGGCCCATCACATTGGTCCTCCGAGGTCTGCACAGGATAACAGACCTAGGGCCGTTATTTTCCGCTGTCTTAACTATAGCCACAAGGACACTATCTGGTCCGCCTCTAGACGCAAACGGGATCTGCAATGGAATGATATAAGGATCTATATCTTCCAAGATTATTCTGCGGAAGTGGCCAGGGCGAAACGCGAGTTCACCCCACTTTGCTCCCGTCTTGCCAAATCAAACAGGAAATTTGCTCTTATATACACTGCTCGGCTGCGCTTATTCAAGGGGTCTTCATTTACGGACTTCTCCACTAAGGCTGATGCCGAAACCTATTTGAAAGAGGAGTAGTGCGACCGATCTTTACCGCACCTACATCCACCTGACTCTACCCCTGGGTACTGTACACTGCTATGACTCATCATGGCTTAGTTTCTCCTTACTCCCCTGACGATTTTTCATGTTCTGTTATACTTGTTTCCACCATGGTTTTTTCTCGCTAGGGGTCCCTGGATTCATTTTTGGGACAATGCAACTTTCCCCCGTCAGCGTATGTGGTCTATGAGTATTATGTTACCCATGATTTCTCAATTGATATGCTTTTTAAGGTGCTTCTCTTAAAATGATCTTGCAGTTTCTGATATATTTCTCTGTATACAAGCTATGCGTACTGTTTTTAAGTTATCGGGCAGGGGCAAGCCTGAAGTTTTCACCTAGTTCCCAATCTGGTGAACTATGCGCTAGTTAATGTTATTTCCGTACCCGAAGTGTATTATTACTGTTTATTCACTGATCCATCTCTTTCTGGATCTTATGTACTGTTTCCCGCCCCCCCCCCCCTTTTTCCCCAATGTTTTTTCCCTTTTGTGTCTCGTCCTGTCGGTTTATTATCTCCATTTCAGCACCATATTCTGTAGATTATGCATTTCCGGTTCTGGGTCTATATACTGCGATCTTCTCTGAGGTTGATGTACATCACCGAGAGTCATACCCTTCCTATGTTTTTGAATGGCTAATTTAAAATTTTGCACGTATAATGTTGGTGGATTTCATTCCCCTGCGAAGCGGAAGAAAATTTTGCTTTATTTGTCCAAATTACAAGTAGAGGTGGCTTTCCTCTAAGAGTCACATCTTCTTCCACCAGAGATACTAAAACTCAATACCTTAGGCTGGAGGGTGTTGGCGTCAGCTCCATTTAACACTAAGGCTCGTGGGGTACTCATTTTAGTTAGACACACTGTGCATATAGACCTTCATTCCTCTCAATCAGACCCCAATGGCAGGTTTCTCATTGTTGATGCCACTCTTGAAAACACTTGTTTCCTTCTCTGTAATGTATATGCCCCCAATGTTGATTCCCAATCCTTTTTTCTATCTATTGCCACTAAATTGCATCCGCATTCCCATAAACAGCTGGTACTTGCGGGTGATTTTAATTCTACCGTCTCCAATGCTCTTGATAGGAACATTAATCCTAGATCTAGCGCCCAATCCCTACATATGGCTTACCCTATTTGATGTCACAGCTGCATCTTGTTGATGTCTGGAGTGCTTGTCATCCCGTAGACCGTGACTATACCTGCTTATCGGCAGCTCATGGCACACTGTCGAGAACTGATTATTTATTTATATTTGCTTCTATGTTTAATAAAGTTCAGGATTCAAGGATTCAACCTGTATGTTTATCTGATAATGCGGTATGCTGGATGACACTCACCACCTTCCCTGATAGAGGCCCTATCAGGCAGTGGCGTTTTCCGTCTCACCTTGCCAGTTCCATTCAATTTAGGAATATGCTAGAGGCCTCATGGGCGGACTTTAAACACAATAATACCATACTTGCCTACCTGACCCTCTCCATGAGGGAGAAAATGCTCTGTTCCTGGACTTTCATAGTAATGTATGATTGCCATCACCTGTGATGAAACACCTTTCTTATCAATTAACTACAGTAGCTCACCACAGGTGATGGCAATCATACATTACCAGGAAAGTCCAGGAACAGAGCATTTTCTCCCTCATGGAGAGAGTCAGGTAGGCAAGTATGAGTAATACTGATTCGGAGGATGCTTCACCTCTCTGTACTGGCAGGTGTCTAAGCCTGTGCTCAGGGGCTCTATCATCTCGTTCACTTCTAAGCACAAGAGGGATACACAAGCTCTTTACCTTGACTCTCCATCAAAACTTACTAATGCCTATCAGGCATTCACACTAAACCAATCTTCGACTACTAAACAACTAAACTATGAACAAAAGTCCTTGTTTGATAAACTTGTAGCCCAAATCGAATCTAGACTAACATTTAGGTCTCAAAGTAAATTCCATAAATTTGGTAATCGATCTAGCAGATTGCTTTCTAATCTTTTAAAAGGCCAACACCCCCCAACGCTTGTCCGAGCTCTGAAGAAAGCTGATGGTACAGTGGTACATAATTGTAGCCAGGTGTCTGAGGTACTGCATTCTTATTATTCCTCATTGTATTCCGAACCCTCCATTGATCACCAACAACAACACTCTTTCTGGTCCTCCCTCACACTCCCCTCCCTATCTCCTGTCTCATCCCACACTTTACTGGCTCCCATTACTGAAGAGGAAGTACTGCACTCAATCAATTGCCTGAAAACGGGCAAGGCCCCTGGGGCAGCCCCTCATTTAGTCAAACCCCTCTGCGCCCTTTTTAACTTGCTGTTAACAGGGACCCCCCCAAGACTATTTCAATGCTGCGATTTTGAAAATTCTACACAAACCAGGTAGGGATCCCCTGCTTCCCAGTTCGTATAGACCCATTTCCTTATTAAATACGGATTACAAACTTTACACTAAAATTATGGCGGATTGGGTTTTTGCTTTTCTTACCTTCCCTTATTCAGGAGGACCAAACAGGTTTTATATGGGGTCGTCACTCTACGGTGAATGTGCACAAAATATTGGCTGTCATGCAGTGGTTGGAGACTTCGGGAAACCAGGAGCCCTATGCCCTTTTTGTCTCTGGATGCTGAAAAGGCTTTCGACCTAGTCACATGGGATCACAGGTTTGATACCATGCACAGGTTTGGGTTCCCGGATGCCTTCATCCATGCAGTGCGGCTTCTATATAACAATTCCTCATCCCAAATTCTTTCTAATAATTATCTTTCTTCTCAGATACCTCTTCATAGGGGAACCAGGCAAAGTTGTCCCCTCTCGCCTCTTATTTGCTATAGCCTTGGAGCCACTAGCCATTGCCTTACGTATAACACCCTTGTATACTGGTATTATCATTAAAACAACTGAAGTAAAACTCAGTTTATTTGCTGATGACATGCTATTGTTCATCTCAAAACCCCAATCCTCCATCCCTGCTATAAATCAAATTATAGAACACTTTGGTTCCTTCTCAGGCTTTAGAGTGAACTATGATAAATCCTATGTACTCCCCCTGGGCTCTGGCCGTTCTTCAAACCCCCCCCCCCCCCCCCCCCATCCTCTACGATGACACAATTTACAATTTGTCGTTCCCCGCTCAAATACTTAGGTATCATGATCCCCCCTACCTTGGACGCCCTTTATTCTGCAAATTTCCACCACATTTACTCCTCAGCGGAGAAAATGTTGAAGGGTTGAATAGATTTACCTTTGTCATTATCTGGTAGAGTTGTGGTTGTCAAGAACTTTGTTTTCCCCAAATTGTCTTACATTCTCCAAATGCTCCCACTACAACTATCCAAGTCAGATATACAACAGTTTGATTCTCTTTTCACACAAATTATTTGTCAGACATCCCTGCTTTTTCGAATGCTATGTTTCGCTACATTGCAGACTGGTTTTCTGGCGGCAGAGCCAGCCTTAGGCATAGGCAAACTAGGCAAATGCCTAGGGCATTTGGTATGCTTAGGGGCACCAGCAACTTCTGCTGATTAAAATGATATACGGCATGCCTATATTCTGTGTGTGACTGCGGCTGTATCTGCATACGAAATACTACATTGCAGTGTATTCCTGGAAATCACCGTAATGTAGCATTTCGTATGCAGATACAGCCGCCGTCGTACACAGAATATAGGCATGCTGCATATTATTTTAATCAGCAGAAGCTGCTTGTGCATCCTAGCCACATAGTAATGCAAATAAGATGCATTTTCAGAAACAAAAGGCGCCAGACGTTAGCAGAGCTGCCAGATGACTCATGCCAGGCATCTCCTGCAGAACTAGTGGCGGTGCTAGGGGGCACCAGCCAAAATCTTGCCTAGGGCATCATACTGGTTAGGGCCGGCTCTGTCTGGCGGCTTGGTATATACCCTCCCTGATATAGAAGAACACCTTTTTCACCCCTTTTCTCCAGCTGCCTTACTCCATACACCTACTGTACTTCACTGATTCCTTCGCATTTAAAGTCTAATGTACTCTTCTGCGACACTTATAGAGCATGGAAATCTATTAATAAACATCTGCACAGGAACTTCGCGAACTCCCCCTACACTACCTTTTGGGGTAATCCCCAATTTACTCCTGGTCTCAAAAACCATACTTACCTCACATGGAAAGAAAAGGGCATTTTGTCTATTCGAAATATCTTTGACCCCGGCGGTGTAATATACCCCTTCTCTACCTTGATTAATAAGTATAAATTACCAAATTGCCATTTCTTTATGTACCTGCAATCTCGCACACTCATTACCACCCGCGATGTCCCTTGATACTAATATTGACCCCCTTACACCTCTTTTACATTCAAATTTGGGTCTTGGTTATAGGATACGTAACTTGTACTCTATTCTTCTGGACTCTGGGAAGGGAACTTTACAACATAAACTGCTTTCACGCTGGTTGCAGGATATGCCTGATTTCCCGACTATGTCGGACCTTATGTCCACGCTACCTTCCACACTTAAGTATTTAAAATCAGCAGCCTTGCAGGAAACACACCAAGTTCTTAAATAGAGCCTACATCTCCCCGAAACAGCATTCCTATTTTACCCAGGCCTCTTCAGGTCGTTGTTTTAAATGCGGGATGGCTGACGCCACATACTATCATAATTTTTGGGACAAGTTAATGAACTATGTTAATGTTATCTTCTCACTCCACCTTTGCAAACTCCCGGCCGCCTGCCTACTTTATTGCTTCTCAGATTGTGATTTAGTCCCACACAAAACGAGGATTATACCTGCCCTAACGATTATACTTACTATTGCCAAGAAATAAATTCTTACTCATTGGTTGCATAGGCACTCCCTATCTATTGCAGAATTGAAAGCTTCTCTACTAAATAATCTCTTTTATGAAAGACAAGCTATAGTGCCTGACGTAGAGTCAGGGGCTCCTAGATTCTATAGGAAATGGGATACTGTTATACAGGTTGAGTATCCCATATCCAAATATTCCGAAATACGGATTTTTTTGAGTAAGAGTGAGATAGTGAAACCTTTGTTTGATGATGCTTCAGTGTACACAAACTTTGTTTAATACACAAAGTTATTAAAAATATTGTATTATAAGACCTTCAGGGTGTGTGTATATAAGGTGTATATGAAACATAAATGATGTGTGAATGTACACACACTTTGTTTAATGCACAAAGTTATTAAAAATATTGGCTAAAATTACCTTTAGGCTGTGTGTATAAGGTGTATATGAAACATAAATGTATTCTGTGCTTAGACTTGGGTCCTATCGTCATGATATCTGATTATGGCATGCAATTATTCCAAAATACGGAAAAATCCGATATCCAAAATACATCTGGTCCCAAGCATTTTGGATAAGGGATACTCAACCTGTACAGAGATATGATGACTCGACTCAACTCAGGATTCAAAAAAGTTTTGAGTCTACTACTTGGTTCCTGCTTAGACAGATTACATGAATGTTTTTATATCCAATGTTTTATGTACAATGTGGCCTTATATGTTTTGACTGTGAGACTCCATTCAACGAGTTTAAGTGCTTACCACCTCTTATGTAGGATTCTTACACATCGGCGGCGGGGGGGCAGTGACGGGGGTGAGTGAACTTTCTTCACTCCCCCCGTCACCCGGCTCCATAGAAGTGCAGGCAAATATGGACGAGATTGTCCATTTTGGCCTGCATGCACAGGTGACGGGGCACCAGGGATGAACGAGCACGGGGCCGCGCATCGTTCATCGCTGGTGCCTCCACACTCAGATATGAACGGTATCTCGTTCATATGTTTGAGTATTATTTCCAGTGTGTAGGGCCTCTCAGGACTAGTCTCCTCTCAGGACTAGTGATGCATACTGTCTTTGTCTTGGTTTTGTGTACCCCCCCCCACCCCACTTCCTCTTCCCTTCTCTCTCCCTTCTATTTCTTTTTCCTCCCCCTTTTCTTCGATTTTGCAAATTATATTGTTACAATTTTTGTCTAACATACCTCTTTTGTAAAATAGAAAATTAATATTGAAGGACGGGCTACCTTTATATAACTCTCTATTGTTGGTCGATCTACTGTAGTTCCGCGCTCATGTCGTTCGACATGATGGCATATAGCCGATTCTTTTTTCTCATTAGGTCCCCTCATGATCTCATACTAAAATTATTATGACCAATTATGCAGAATGCGCTCCCTAGTTAAATGAGACCACATATACTTCATGATTGCCATGTATTGCTTTATTCTCATTTATTTTCATTTATCTAGCACAATATATTTCATTCAACTGTCATGACGGTTATGTACAAAGCAGTTCTGCATCATATTTTTGTGTGCGATATGTTTTCCACCAATGTCGTCTGTAAGTTCACACGTGCCTTTTCTTCAATGAAAGAAATTGTTATTAAAAAAACAAAAACGTTTCTTGTATTGTATGTGGGCCATCAGAATGTGCTCTGTACTGCACAGGTATTATAATGTTGTGGTTTTTCATTATAGTGCTTGTTTGAAATATTTATTTTATTTTTCTTATATTGTAAGGTGAACTGCTATAATAACTACTCTTAAAGTGTACCTAATGTTCAATTTAGTTTTCTGCTGCACTATTCCCTTGGTGACTTTGCTAAAGCGCAGATATTCCTAGCTGAATCCAGCGATGATCAACCTAACCGTAAACCATGGAGGCAGCCATTTTGTCTCCATGATGTGACAACTTTTTCGACCAGCAGCGCTGTGATTCATATTACTTCAGCCCACAAAATGACCGCCCCCACCAAGTGAAGGAAGTGGGTACACTTTTAAAAGCCATAAACACATGAATTACTTAGAAAAGAGTTTATTATATTTGCATTACAGTTTACTATTATTCTCCTGCTAATTGTGACAGGGTAGAAATACTTCCAATGCATGTACACAACATGTCCATATCATAACCTGTTAACAGGCTGGCTCGGCAAGTAATTATAATGACTGGCTGTCTTCAAACATTTGTTCAGTGCGCACAAATTTCACTATGCCTCGCTGCACACATTTCTCCACTCAGTCGACTTAGCACAGCAAACATGGCAGTCATGGGACACTGAGGCGCAGAGATGGAGGGAGTTAGGAAGATGCACATTACAGCTATTCCACACAACTTCCCTTCTAAATGTATTTTAACCGACTGAAAAAACAACAAGAGCAGAACAAGCTGTGCAAATACCAAGTCTATGCGGCTCGGTGTTTTACGAGCATACACTTGAATGTTAGAGAGGGGCATTCACTGCGATTGTAAGGGGAAATGGAATTTAGGGGGGAGTTTGACAAATATTTAACTGGCTTTGAGGCTATAAAAGCTGACCTCCCCCCAAAAAGCCAATCCCGTTTCATGGAGATATTTTTGACATTGCTTTACGTTGCACTTCTCCATGCATTAACGCAGCACTGTATGAGTATTGCATTGCTGAATATTACGTGAACAGAGGCATTTAATGGACATCGCCTACGCACAGTGAAGGCAGCCATTTTGCAGGCTGAAATAGTACCCGTGATTGCAAAACAATAGTCACATTACAGGCATTACTTGTCCTTAGTGAATGGATAGGCGGAATGTTGGTTTAGTGTACAATGGATGCCTCCCTGGTGTGTAGGAGACAGGTTCACTATAATATTAGGATAAATACAGATTTTGCCAGCGAGGCAACTTCTATATAGGGGTTTTGTGACAAGAAGCTTATCAGTAAAGTAAAGCAAACATAATAAAAAAAATCTACAAGCCAACAGAGAAAACTGCTTTCATTTTGTAGGAGGCTGTGCACTTCGTGTAGTTACATATAAACACCCCCGGTGACAGTGCGTGTAGCGATACAGTATATAATATGTGTGTGTATGATCTGTTAGTGAGAAGAGGGGGGGAATGATACAGATGTGTGATTTGCCCTGTCAGAGAAGGGGGGGGGGGGGGGGGGGGGGGAGTGAGACATAGAGGTGGGGTAGTTCTGGTCAATGAGAATAGAGGGGAAACAGCTCAGTGCGAGCCACAGGGGGGAGGGGAGAAATAGACGTTTCTGGGGTCCAATGGTGACCAAAATAATTGTGAGGGGAAATAAAACACTAAGCTAAGGCAAAGAGCCTATACAGGCAGAGGGGAAAATTGCCCATAAAAAGGGAGCCCCACACTAGGACTAAAGAAAAGGAGAGCCCCCACATGCAAAAGACTCCAGTAGCCAATAATGAGAGGGGTCACTGCAGGTGAAGCGTGGATAAACTAAACAGGAAGAAAATAATAGAGGAAAATGGGATGAAGCCCTAAGTGAGGGAGTGCTGAGTAAGAACAAGACCTCATAAGATAGATGCTGAGCAGTGATACATAAAAGAGATATAGAGTAACCAAGTTATGTACTGGCAGAGTAACTAGTTATATGCTGGAGGAGCCATTTAACACAGTGAACATGTTTAAAAATAGATATGGCCTAGCTCCCATCTAATTGTGTATGTGTGCCATGTGCATTACACAGTATCTTTATTATCTTTTAACAGCCATTAGTACAAGAAGTTGGTATCTGCAGCAGTACCAGGGACATACAACACTGGTGCTCTATTATACAGCTGGGGGAGGGGGCCAGCAAAGCACCGGAATTTGAAAAAGTAGGGGGAGATGTACTAAGCAGTGATAAAAGTGGAGAAGTGAGCCAGTGGAGAGGTTGCCCATGGCAACCAATCAGCTGCTCTGTATACCTTTATAGTATGCAAATGATAAATGTTACGTCAATGCTGATTGGTTGCCATGGGCTACTTCTCCACTGGCTCAATTCTCCAATTTTAATCACTGCTTAGTACATGTCCCCCTTAGTTGGGTGAAGCTATGAGTGAGCAGAGTGATAAATTCCCCTACGTATGCCACATACCTCCCAAATGTCCCGATTTTTGCGGGACAGTCCCGTTGTTTTGGGGGGACTGCTGGCATGCCATCAGCTCATAGAGCGCTAGGCATGCCCCCACAGTGATGAAAACTAGGCCCTTTTTCGGCAGCACACAGGAGTCCAGAATTATACTCTATGGGGGGAATTCAATTGTTTGAAAAGTTGGTTGGGTGTCTGTTTTTTCCTATCTAATAGACAGGAATAAACAGACAGACCCCCAACTGACTTTTCAAACAATTGAATATCCTCCTATAAGTTGGGAGGCATGATATATCATCTCCTCCCCACGGACTACAGCGGCCCTGCTGCTTATTTGGGTATTATGGCGGCAGTAATGTTATAAACCATGTCTATGGGCCTAATTCATGTTGGTACGCAAAGCTGATGTAGACGGAACTGAGCAATTATCTGCAGACTGTGCATGTGACGCGGTCGCACTGCGCACGCACCAAGATACCTTTTGCGATGCTGCTCGCAGTGAGATTTTTAACGCACAGTGACTGACAGGAAGAGACCATTCGGGACCATTTGCCGCGGCCTGTTTGCGTGACCATGAACTCGCTCAGGGAGTCAATGTTCCTCGTTATTAGGTCAGTGCTGCGTACGTGTACACAGTTGCTGATGACTATGTGAAGGCTGCAGTGGGGTCTATATCCTTTTCTAGGCGGCAGCTTCACTTGTGATGATTAGCAAATCCTTAACCGTAAAAATCGCAGCTGCGTAGGTAAGTGCGCACAAACATGAATGAGGCCCTATGTCCAGAAATGCTCCGTACTGTAAGTCACTTTTTGCTTGTTTGCATTCTGGTTATATACAGATACGTCCTCATACATCCAACCTCAAAACTCCATGCAGCGCGAGATGCCCGAGTGAGCCGCCAGGTCCCGTGCAGTTCTGCTAACGTCGGAGTCTTTTTTAACCGAAAAAGCGTCTTAGTAGTAACGCCATGCGACTAGAACACACAAGAAGACTGCCCTGTTTAATTTGATACATAACTTTTGTATATTGTGTGTGACTGACACTGTATACAGAGCAGAACAGAACCTGTATTGGGAAAAAGCCGCTGCTGCTTCATTGTAGCACTTCTTGTACAGATTCAGAGACTCAGTCGCACACAGATATACAGTCGCACTTTAATCAGCACAGTCTTCTAAACTGTGCGTTGCAACGAAGACACATTTTCTGCAAAAAAAGAAGCCAGACACCAGAAGATTCCCAAACAACCCGGCGTGACAAGAGCATTGGCACTGGAGGGGGGGGGGGGTTACAGATCCGCCCTCCCCCCAATCATCTTAGCTGTCAGCCATCCGCAGCCCAGATCATGTGCTGGGCTGCGGGGAGACTCCTCTGCCTGCAAGAGGGTTAGCAATTGTGCCCCCCACCCCCCGGATCTGAGTCTTGCTGAGGGGTGAACAGCGCCTCCCCCCCCCCCCCCCCGGCGCAGTAGACTTTTCGCGTGTGTGTGTGTGTGTGTGTGTGTGTGTGTGTGTGTGTGTGTGTGTGTGTTTTTAAGGGGATGTGGTCACACCCCCGTGACTAGACCACATCCCCTGCTTTACTGGGGCCGCGCCAATCTCTCTACAGCCCTGGCTCAGAAAGGCAGTTTGATTGACTGCAGCAAAGATGCATGAGGACATATCTGTACATTGTAAGGTGCTGCGGAGCCTTTGTGGTGCCATATAAATAAAAAAATAAGATTTTACTCACCGGTAAATCTATTTCTCGTAGTCCGTAGTGGATGCTGGGGACTCCGTAAGGACCATGGGGAATAGACGGCTCCGCAGGAGACTGGGCACATCTAAGAAAGATTTAGGACTATCTGGTGTGCACTGGCTCCTCCCCCTATGACCCTCCTCCAAGCCTCAGTTAGGAACTGTGCCCGGAAGAGCTGACACAATAAGGAAGGATTTTTGAATCCCGGGTAAGACTCATACCAGCCACACCAATCACACCATATAACACGTGATAGGAACCCCGGTTAATAGTATGATAACAAAATGGAGCCTCTGAAGAGATGGCTCACAACAAAACCCGATTTTTGTAACAATAACTATGTACGGGTATTGCAGACAATCCGCACTTGGGATGGGCGCCCAGCATCCACTACGGACTACGAGAAATAGATTTACCGGTGAGTAAAATCTTATTTTCTCTGACGTCCTAGTGGATGCTGGGAACTCCGTAAGGACCATGGGGATTATACCAAAGCTCCCAAACGGGCGGGAGAGTGCGGATGACTCTGCAGCACCGAATGAGAGAATTCCAGGTCCTCCTCAGCCAGGGTATCAAATTTGTAGAATTTTGCAAACGTGTTTGCCCCCGACCAAGTAGCTGCTCGGCAAAGTTGTAAAGCCGAGACCCCTCGGGCAGCCGCCCAAGATGAGCCCACCTTCCGTGTGGAATGGGCTTTTACAGATTTAGGCTGCGGTAAGCCTGCCGCAGAATGCACCAGCTGAATAGTGCTACAAATCCAGCGCGCAATAGACTGCTTAGAAGCAGGAGCACCCAGCTTGGTGGGTGCATACAGGATAAACAGCGAGTCAGTCTTTCTGACTCCAGCCGTCCTGGAAATATAAATTTTTAGGGCCCTGACTACGTCCAGCAACTTGGAATCCTCCAAGTTCCTAGTAGCCGCAGGCACCACAATAGGTTGGTTCAAGTGAAAAGCTGAGACCACCTTTTGGGAGAAACTGAGGACGAGTCCTCAATTCTGCCCTATCCATATGGAAAATCAGATAAGGGCTTTTACAAGACAAAGCCGCCAATTCTGAAACCCGCCTGGCCGACGCCAAGGCCAACAGCATGACCACTTTCCACGTGAGATATTTTAAATCCACAGTCTTAAGTGGTTCGAACCAATGTGATTTCAGGAATGCCAAAACCACATTGAGATCCCAAGGTGCCACTGGGGGCACAAAAGGAGGCTGAATATGCAGTACTCCTTTGACAAAAGTCTGAACTTCGGGCAGTGAAGCCAGTTCTTTTTGGAAGAAAATCGACAGAGCCGAAATCTGGACCTTTATGGACCCCAATTTGAGGCCCAACGTCACCCCTGCTTGCAGGAAGTGCAGGAATCGACCCAGTTGAAATTCCTCCGTCGGGGCCTTCATGGCCTCACACCAAGCAACATATTTTCACCAAATGCGGTGATAATGTCTTGCGGTGACATCCTTCCTGGCTTTGATCAGGGTAGGGATGACTTCCTCCGGAATACCCTTTTCCTTCAGGATCCGGTGTTCAACCGCCATGCCGTCAAACGCAGCCACGGTAAGTCTTGGAACAGACAGGGTCCCTGCTGCAGCAGGTCTTGTCTGAGTGGCAGAGGCCAAGGGTCCTCTGTAAGCATCTCTTGAAGTTCCGGGTACCAAGCTCTTCTTGGCCAATCCGGAACCACGAGTATGGTTTTCACTCCTCGCCTTCTTATTATTCTCAGTACCTTGGGTATGAGAGGTAGAGGAGGAAACACATAAACCGACTGGTACACCCATGGTGTCACTAGAGCGTCCACCGCTATCGCCTGAGGGTCTCTTGACCGGGCGCAATATCTTTTCAACTTCTTGTTGAGGCGGGACGCCATCATGTCTACCTGTGGTTTTTCCCACCGGTAGACTTCTGGATGAAGTCCCCATTCTCCCGGGTGGAGGTCGTGCCTGCTGAGGAAGTCTGCTTCCCAGTTGTCCACTCCCGGAATGAACACTGTCGTCAGTGCTAACACATGATTCTCTGCCCATCTGAGAATCCTTGTGGCTTCTGCCATCGCCATCCTGCTTCTCGTGCCGCCCTGTCTGTTTACATGGGCGACCGCCGTGATGTTGTCTGACTGTATCAGTACCGGCTGGTTTTGAAGCAGGGGTCTTGCCTGGCTTAGGGCATTGTAAATGGCCCTTAGCTCCAGGATATTTATGTGAAGAGAAATCTCCTGATTTGACCACAGTCCTTGGAAATTTCTTCCCTTTGTGACTGCCCCCCAGCCCCGAAGGCTGGCATCCGTGGTCACCAGGACCCAGTCCTGTATTCCGAATCTGCGGCCCTCTAGTAGATGAGCCCTCTGCAGCCACCACAGCAGCGACACCCTGGTTCTGGCCGATAGGGTTATCCGCTGTTGCATCTGGAGATGGGACCCGGACCATTTGTCCAACAGGTCCCACTGGAACGTCCTTGCGTGGATCCTTCCGAATGGAATTGCTTCGTACGAAGCTACCATTTTTCCCAGGACTCGTGTGCATTGATGTACCGACACTTTTCCTGGTTTTAGAATGTCTCTGACCAGAGATGACAATTCCTCGGCTTTTTCCAGTGGAAGAAACACTCTTTTCTGGTCTGTGTCCAGAATCATTCCCAGGAACAGAAGACGTGTCGTCGGGACCAGCTGTGACTTTGGAATGTTTAGAATCCAGCCGTGCTGTTGTAGCACTTCCTGAGAATGTGCCACCCCCACTATCAACTGTTCTTTGGACCTCGCCTTTATCAGGAGATCGTCCAAGTACGGGATAATTAAAACTCCCTTCTTGCGAAGGAGTATCATCATTTCGGCCATTACCTTGGTAAAGACCCTCGGTGCCGTGGATAACCCGAACGGCAGCGTCTGGAACTGATAGTGACAGTCCTGTACCACAAATCTGAGGTACTCCTGGTGCGGAGGGTAAATGGGGACATGCAGGTACGCATCCTTGATGTCCAGGGATACCATGTAATCCCACTCCTCCAGGCTCGCAATAACCGCCCTGAGCGATTCCATCTTGAACTTGAACCTTTTGATATAAGTGTTCAAGGATTTTAAATTTAAGATGGGTCTCACCGAACCGTCCGGTTTCGGTACCACAAACATTGTGGAGTAGTAGCCCTTTCCTTGCTGAAGGAGGGGTACCTTGACGATCACTTTCTGTGAATACAGTTTTTGAATAGCCACCAACACTGCCTCCCTGGCAGAGGGAGTTGCCGGCAAGGCAGATTTTAGGAAACGGCGGGGGGGGGGGGAGACGTCTCGAATTCCAGCCTGTACCCCTGAGATACTACTTGAAGGACCCAGGGATCCACTTGTGCGAGAGCCCACTGTGTGCTGAAAAACCTGAGACGTGCCCCCACCGTTCCCGATTCCGCCTGAGCAGCCCCAGCGTCATGCTGTGGACTTACCGGACGCAGGGGAGGACTTCTGCTCCTGGGAACTAGCTGTGTGCTGCAGCTTTTTCCCCCTTCCTCTGCCCCTCGGCAGAAAGGATGAGCCTCTAGCCCGCTTATTTTTCTGGGGCCGAAAGGACTGTACCTGATAATACGGTGCTTTCTTTTGCTGTGGGGTAGCCTGTGGCAAAAAAGTCGATTTCCCAGCAGTAGCTGTGGAAACGAGGTCTGAAAGACCTTCCCCAAAAAGTTCCGCCCCTTTATAGGGTAAAACTTCCATGTGCCGCTTGGAGTCGGCATCACCTGACCATTGCCTAGTCCATAACCCCCGTCTGGCGGCAATGGACATAGCGCTTATTTTTGATGCCAGCCGGCAAATATCCCTCTGTGCATCACGCATGTATAAGACCGCGTCTTTTATATGGTCAATCGTTAGCAAAATATTGTCCCTATCCATAGTATCAATGTTTTCCGACAGGGAGTCTGACCACGCAGCAGCAGCACTGCACATCCAAGCTGATGCAATAGCGGGTCTCAATATAATGCCAGTGTGTGTGTATATAGCTTTTAGGGTACTTTCCAGCTTTCTATCAGCCGGTTCTTTTAGGGCGGCCGTATCCGGAGACGGTAGTGCCACCTTCTTTGATAAGCGTGTCAATGCTTTATCTACCCTAGGGGGTGTTTCCCAGCGTGACCTATCCTCTGGCGGGAAAGGGTACGCAGCCATTAACCGTTTAGAAATGATCAATTTCTTATCTGGGGAAGTCCACGCTTCCTCACACGCCTCATTTAATTCGTCAGATGCAGGAAAAACTACTGATAGTTTTTTCTCACCAAACATAATACCCTTTTTTGTGGTACCTGGGGTATCATCAGAAATGTGTAAAACATTTTTCATAGCCTCAATCATATAACGGGTGGATCCATTGGAGGGTACACTCGTCTCATCATCGTCGACACTGGAGTCGGTATCCGTGTCGACATCTGTATCTGTCATCTGAGGTAGCGGGCGTTTTATAGCCCCTGATGACATTTGAGACGCTTGGACAGGCACAAGCTGAGTAGCCGGCTGTCCTATGTCGTCAAACCTTTTATGTAAGGAGCCGACACGGTCACGTAATTCCTTCCATAAGTCCATCCACACTGGTGTCGACCCCGCAGGGGGTGACATCACATTCACAGGCATTTGCTCCGCCTCCACATCATTATCCTCATCATACATGTCGACACAGCAGTACCGACACACAGCAGACACACAGGGAATGCTCTTACAGAGGACAGGACCCCACAAAGCCCTTTGGGGAGACAGAGGGAGAGTATGCCAGCACACACCAGGGCGCTATATAACACAGGGATATCACTATACAGAGTGTTTTCCCCTATAGCTGCCTATAATATATATATACTGCGCCTAAATTGTGCCCCCCCTCTCTTTTTTACCCTTTCTGTAGTGCAGGACTGCAGGGGAGAGACAGGGAGCTTCCTTCCAGCGAAGCTGTGAGGGAATAATGGCGCCAGTGTGCTGAGGGAGTTGGCTCCGCCCCTTTTTCGGCGGGCTTTCTCCCGCTATTTTATCGTTTCTGGCAGGGGTTAATATACACCTATATAGCCTCTGGGGCTATATATGGTGTTAGTTTTGCCAGCCAAGGTGTTATTATTGCTGCTCAGGGCGCCCCGCCCCCCCCCCCGCAGCGCCCTGCACCCATCAGTGACCGCAGTGTGTGGTGTGCATGAGGAGCAATGGCGCACAGCTGCAGTGCTGTGCGCTACCTTGGAGAAGACAGAAGTCTTCAGCCGCCGATTTTCCGGACCACCTTCTTGTTTCTGGCTCTGTAAGGGGGACGGCGGCGCGGCTCCGGGAACGGACGACGAGGTCGGGTCCTGTGTTCGATCCCTCTGGAGCTAATGGTGTCCAGTAGCCTAAGAAGCCCAAGCTACCACCACTTAGGTAGGTTCGCTTCTTCTCCCCTTAGTCCCTCGTTGCAGTGAGCCTGTTGCCAGCAGGTCTCACTGAAAATAAAAAACCTAAACTATACTTTCTTCTAGGAGCTCAGGAGAGCCCCTAGTGTGCATCCAGCTCAGCCGGGCACAGAAATCTAACTGAGGCTTGGAGGAGGGTCATAGGGGGAGGAGCCAGTGCACACCAGATAGTCCTAAATCTTTCTTAGATGTGCCCAGTCTCCTGCGGAGCCGTCTATTCCCCATGGTCCTTACGGAGTCCCCAGCATCCACTAGGACGTCAGAGAAATTATAATTCTGTTCATTCAATCACCACACTGGCCTGTGTATATGGTTCCTGGCCACCAGAAAACTTTGTATGTGGTAAAATTGGGCTCACATTATCGACACATTTTGATCACCCACTTTCATATCCAAACTATGGACAGAGTCCTTTGTTATCGTGTCAAATGACCAATCAGACAATGTGCGTCTAACTGCGACAATTAGGGGGCTCAATCAACACCAAACATTCCTCATTAACGTGTCTCAGCGTTTGCTTAACCAGCTTGTCTTTTCTTTTTTTCTTCAGAGTCATAATTAAATCCATCACAATTAATAGACACGAAGGGGGTGGGAGGGGGACAGACAAATCACCAGATGGAAGAGAAGGCCTGAGGTGACCTGGTAGTACACTCCCACCATCAGATTTGTGTTGGCATACGCTCTGCATGCAGCCTGAAAGGACTGACTCTTGTTTGCAAGCTGTATTTAATCAGCACATCTTTTAGGTTTATTATTAAGCCGACAAAGAGGAGGAAACTTGGAATGAAAACAAAACCTCGTCTGAGCGGCTGCTCTAATGCATTATTAGCCTTTTAATACACACTATTGGCCAATACCCATCCAAACTGGTATATAAACAGCATATACCCTCTGTAATTGATGCAGGCATTGTGAGACTGATCATGAAACTGAAGCTACAGGCTGTATTGTGAAGACAAGCTCATAGTAAAATATTATTATATATATATATATATATATATATATATATATATATATATATATATATATATATATATATATATATATATATATATATATAAAAAAAAAACTCTGGATACGACCGGCACTCCTACAGCAGAAAGTAAATACCGGGGTGCCTTCCCGTGGTACTACAGGGCCCAGCAAACAAAAATAGCGTAAAGGGCGGCACTCCAATGGTTTTGGAAAAATAAACAGCTCACCAAGTCAGCTTCATTTCATTGAAATGAAGCTGACTTGGTGAGCTGTTTATTTTTCCAAAACCATTGGAGTGCCGCCCTTTACGATAGATATATATATATATATATATATATATATATCTATCGTAAAGGGCGGCACTCCAATGGTTTTGGAAAAATAAACAGCTCATATATATATTTATTTATTTTTTTTATTTTTTTTAATCCAATTAGTTTTAACAATCATTTCTTAGCTATCCTGATACAAGTTCATTGCTTCCCATTCAATACCAATAAAGATCGCAAACAAATATAGGTGCCACAGGGACACAGCTCCCAGCAAGTCATAAGACAGCAGAGGGGGGAGAAAGAGGGGGAGGATGTCACCAAAAAAAAAAAAGAATCCGGTTTCGGTTTTTGTCACGCGAATGCTGTCCGTGGATGATGCCGATGTGTGCTAAACAGGGACACCTTTTAGCACTTGGAGTTTGGGGTATATAAGGACAGCCCTGTGAGCCCGAGTTCACGCTACTGAAGAAGGACATTAAGTCTGAAACGCGTTTAGCGTGGCTCTGGACGTCTTTTCCACTTTGCTGAATGTTTGGGTGTTCTCCTGGACTTTACGCATTATTCGGAAGTGGGTATTAGTTGATTCCTTGGACCATCTTTGGAATACTAGGAGCAACCCTTGCTGTTTGCCACTGTGGGACCAATCATGCTGTGTTTTTAATACTTGTTTGCAATCGTACATCTGTATTAAAATATTTTTGGCTTTTACGTATTTGCATTTTTCCCTTGTATTTCTGTTTTTCTATGGTATCCTCTACACCACTCTGGAGCGGTCTCTTGTCACCCGGACTGTTGCATCAAGATTCATGCTGTCTTGCCAATGTGGGATAATTATCACGCTGATACCAATTCACTTGTTTGTAAGTGGACATCGTAAATTAAAATGTATTATAATGTTTATATGACGGTCTGTACTATTAGGTGTTTCTCTATTATTTACATGTGACATTGTGGAATCTCATGAGCAAAGAGAAGCCGTTTCTTGCTACATCGTAACTATCTTTCAAAAAACGTAAAGATTTTTTTAATAAAAATTGTGGATTGCTGTGTGAACCATCACTGTACGGGGTTGAATGTGGTATTCCTCCTAGCGCTAAAATTTGGTGTATTATCTTTGAGTAAATTGGATGCTTACTCGTATACACAAATATAGCTGCATTGTGGGGGACTTTCATTGCGCACCATTACTGAAAATCTTTCCTAGTTAAAAGAATAAAATGGGGGGTATTCAATTGTTTGAAAAGTCAGTTGGGAGTCTGTTTCTTCCTATCTAATAGACAGGAACAAACAGATATCCAACCGACTTTTTCAAACATTTGAATTCCCCCCAATGAGTCCATTCTGAATACAGTGAGTTTTGTGAACTCTATCATTATGGCACCTTGTTGGACACGATAAATCTCACCGCAGCTGCAGAATGACTGCAGCGTTGTGATGTCTGTAGGAGAACACAGCAGCGGTATACAGAAGCAGAGAGGCGTTACAGGAGGCCGCATATAAATGTTTGTTCAGACTGTAAAAAGCCACTGTTGCTTTCACAGTGTAAGGATAGCAGCACGCGGGTGTTTTTCACACTCCAGCCATTACCCAGCATCAGAACAGTTCATGGCTTCTTTATTAAAGCCTTCTTGTTGCAGCCAGAAACGTACAGCTTGCAATGAGCGCTTAGAATACTCTGAACGTAAAGGTCTGCTGCTGGAGAACAACAGATCACAGTGACTGGGAATATTTATCACCAAGCACTATAGACACCTGTCCAAAATACTGCAGGCAGAGTTTTAAAATCCGCTCAAGCAATTAAGGCCTCATGTGGCCCCTCTCCATGTCACTCAGACCAACATGGGAACCACCCAAATAGCAGTTAGAGCAGCTACACTCTGGTCTGTATCTCAGCACTGAGTAGTTGTCTCTACCTGCCTCCCAGCTGGACAGCAAATAGCTGTCAGCATGCCGATTGGTGGATGTTTGGAGTCATCCACCAATCAGTGTTGACAGTCACTGTATGGAAGCATGTGGAAAGATGGAGCGGAACTGCAGGAGGGGTTACTTATTATTTTTATTTATTCCTGTGAATGGGTGGCTATGGACCCCAGTGCATTGATCTGCCCAGGGTATACAATGATGCTAAGGCTGCCCTGGTAGAGCAGTGTTCTATACGGGTTACATACTATTTACCGGCGGGTGAGATGCCGACTCAAGATCCCGACAGCAGCACCCCGCCCGCCAGAATGCCGACAGGGGGGCAAGCGATAAGAGTCCCCTAGTGGGCTCAGTGGCTCGCCACAGGTTTTATTCTCACTCAACGGGTGTTGTGGACACCCACGAGTGGGGATAGCCCCTGCGCGCCGGGATTCTGGTGTCGGTATCCTAACCACCGTGATCCAGACAGCCGGCAAATTGATTGCATCCCTTCTATAAAACCCATAGAAGTCATACACAACACATAAAAGGCGTAGAACAGGGAATATATAATGTACAACCTAACAAGTGGTAGAGCAGTGTACTATACTGTACAACCTCACAAGGCATAAAGCAGAATGCAGTATAAAACCTAACAAGCCATAGAGCAGAGTGTATTACACAGCCTACAATACTACGCAGTAATAAAGAGAGGCGAGGAAGTCACGAACAGCAGCTAGCTTGAAAAATTACCCATCACTTATAAATTAAAATAAACGTTGTTGTTTTTTTTCTATTTTGTAACGCTTATTTTCATTCGCACTTCAGGTTTACTTTTTTTTTTTATCTGGAACTGTACGTCAGAGTTGGGGGTTTCCTTGATTTCTGTTTTTGGTAATTGGGACTAAAAAAATTGATTTTCTATCATTGCAATGGTTGTACCAATAGAATATCTGTCTTCTCAGGCAGCCTTTGTGCCACATGCCTCAGTGACATTCCTAGTTCCCACAGAATCCACCAGCTGAATAATGGCTGAGGCCACAAAATGGCTGCCCCCACTGTCGTGAAGGTGATGTAAACAATTTGCCAAAAACTGTATAGACATTAATCCAGTTTTCATCTGATTTTAAAAACCATGTTTTCTTCAATCCTACCATATGAATGTATATATTTACTAAATACACATTAATACTATTTGGTACTAAAAATCCAAGCTTACAAAGTAGATGTGTATAATATATACAGCTATTCATTTATTTTTATGTCATTACGTGTATTAAATATTTGTACTTTTTATATACACACTGCTCAGGCTATACATTGATTGTGTTTTGGGAATATGCTGGTTCCCTAATTGAGCCTATGGAATTTCTGCAGTGATATGATTTGAAATGTTAAACGGTACACACTAAGTTTGCTTTTCTTTGCTTTATCCACATGTATTAAGCGACAAAGAAGTACCGCTTGAGCAAAGCTTCTCTGGCTATCAGATAAGTTGTCTAAACCGGTTTTCACCATACCCTTTCTTGATACCTTCATTCACCTTGATATACAAATTACACTCTTGGGCGCTTGTATTCACCAATTCCTGTAATTATTTATATGTGCATGCCAAGCACATGTGTATGTACTATAAGCTGACGCTCATACAATATATTGAGAAGTGTTTTTTATTTTGCTTATTAAGGGTTACTTATACTTATGGTATAGATACCACAAAGCTGCACCTAAGCGCCGCAGTCTTCATTTATGTATATATATATATATATATATATATATATATATATATATATATATATAATATATAAGATTTTACTTACCGATAAATCTATTTCTCATAGTCCGTAGTGGATGCTGGGACTCCGTAAGGACCATGGGGGATAGCGGCTCCGCAGGAGACAGGGCACAAGAATAAAAGCTTTAGGATCAGGTGGTGTGCACTGGCTCCTCCCCCTATGACCCTCCTCCAAGCCTCAGTTAGGATACTGTGCCCGGACGAGCGTACATAATAAGGAAGGATATTGAATCCCGGGTAAGACTCATACCAGCCACACCAATCACACCGTACAACTCGTGATCTGAACCCCGTTAACAGTATGATAACAACGAAGGAGCCTCTGAAAAGATGGCTCACAACAACAATAACCCGATTTTGTTAACAATAACTATGTACAAGTATTGCATACAATCCGCACTTGCGATGGGCGCCCAGCATCCACTACGGACTATGAGAAATAGATTTATCGGCAAGTAAAATCTTATTTTCTCTGACGTCCTAGTGGATGCTGGGACTCCGTAAGGACCATGGGGATTATACCAAAGCTCCCAAACGGGCGGGAGAGTGCGGATGACTCTGCAGCACCGAATGAGAGAACTCCATGTCCTCCTCAGCCAGGGTATCAAATTTGTAGAATTTAGCAAACGTGTTTGCCCCTGACCAAGTAGCTGCTCGGCAAAGTTGTAAAGCCGAGACCCCTCGGGCAGCCGCCCAAGATGAGCCCACTTTCCTTGTGGAATGGGCTTTTACAGATTTAGGCTGTGGCAGGCCTGCCACAGAATGTGCAAGTTGAATTGTACTACAAATCCAACGAGCAATAGTCTGCTTAGAAGCAGGAGCACCCAGCTTGTTGGGTGCATACAGGATAAACAGCGAGTCAGACTTTCTGACTCCAGCCGTCCTGGAAACATATATTTTCAGGGCCCTGACAACGTCAAGTAACTTGGAGTCCTCCAAGTCCCTAGTAGCCGCAAGCACCACAATAGGTTGGTTCATGTGAAAAGCAGAAACCACCTTAGGGAGAAATTGAGGACGAGTCCTCAATTCTGCCCTGTCAGAATGAAAAATTAAGTAAGGGCTTTTATATGATAAAGCCGCCAATTCTGACACACGCCTGGCTGAAGCCAGGGCTAACAGCATCGTCACCTTCCATGTGAGATATTTTAAGTCCACAGTGGTGAGTGGTTCAAACCAATGTGACTTAAGGAACCTCAAAACGACATTGAGATCCCAAGGTGCCACTGGAGGCACAAAAGGAGGTTGTATATGCAGTACCCCTTTTACAAATGTCTGAACTTCAGGTACTGAAGCCAGTTCTTTCTGGAAGAAAATCGACAGGGCCGAAATTTGAACCTTAATGGACCCTAATTTTAGGCCCATAGACAGTCCTGTTTGCAGGAAATGGAGGAAACGACCCAGTTGAAATTCCTCTGTAGGGGCCTTCTTGGCCTCACACCACGCAACATATTTTCGCCAAATGCGGTGATAATGTTTTGCGGTTACATCCTTCCTGGCTTTGACCAGGGTAGGGATGACTTCATCTGGAATGCCTTTTTCCTTCAGGATCCGGCGTTCAACCGCCATGCCGTCAAACGCAGCCGCGGTAAGTCTTGGAACAGACAAGGCCCCTGCTGGAGCAGGTCCTTTCTTAGAGGTAGAGGCCACGGGTCTTCCGTGAGCATCTCCTGAAGTTCCGGGTACCAAGTCCTTCTTGGCCAATCCGGAACCACGAGTATCGTTCTTACTCCTCCCCTTCGTATGATTCTCAGTACTTTTGGTATGAGAGGCAGAGGAGGGAACACATACACTGACTGGTACACCCACGGTGTCACCAGAGCGTCCACCGCTATTGCCTGAGGGTCCCTTGACCTGGCGCAATATCTGTCTAATTTTTTGTTTAGACGTGACGCCATCATGTCCACCTTTGGTTTTTCCCAACGGTTTACAATCAGGTGGAAGACTTCTGGGTGAAGTCCCCACTCTCCCGGGTGAAGGTCGTGTCTGCTGAGGAAGTCTGCTTCCCAGTTGTCCACTCCCGGAATGAACACTGCTGACAGAGCTATCACATGATTTTCCGCCCAGCGAAGAATCCTTGCAGCCTCTGCCATTGCCCTCCTGCTTCTCGTGCCGCCCTGTCTGTTTACGTGGGCGACTGACGTGATGTTGTCCGATTGGATCAATACCGCCTGACCCTGAAGCAGGGGTTTCGCTTGACTTAGGGCATTGTAAATGGCCCGTAGTTCCAGAATGTTTATATGAAGAGATGTTTCCATGCTTGACCACAAGCCCTGGAAGTTTTTTCCCTGTGTGACTGCTCCCCAGCCTCTCAGGCTTGCATCCGTGGTCACCAGGATCCAATCCTGAATGCCGAATCTGCGGCCCTCTAGAAGATGAGCACTCTGCAACCACCACAGGAGAGACACCCTTGTCTTTGGTGACAGGGTTATCCGCTGCTGCATCTGAAGATGCGAACCGGACCATTTGTCCAGTAGATCCCACTGAAACGTTCTTGCATGGAATCTTCCGAATGGAATTGCTTCGTAAGAAGCCACCATTTTTCCCAGGACCCTCGTGCACTGATGCACAGACACCTGGGCTGGTTTTAGGAGGTTCCTGACTAGCTCGGATAACTCCTTGGCCTTCTCCTCCGGGAGAAAAACCTTCTTCTGGACTGTGTCCAGAATCATTCCTAGGAACAGAAGACGTGTCGTTGGAATCAGCTGCGATTTTGGAATATTTAGGATCCACCCGTGCTGACGTAACACTATCTGAGATAGTGCTACTCCGACTTCTAACTGTTCCCTGGACCTTGCCCTTATCAGGAGATCGTCCAGTAAGGGATAATTAATACGCCTTTTCTTCGAAGAAGAATCATCATTTCGGCCATTACCTTGGTAAAGACCCGAGGTGCCGTGGACAACCAAAACGGCAGCGTCTGAAACTGATAATGACAGTCTTGTACAACAAACCTGAGATACCCTTGGTGAGAAGGGTAGATTGGGACGTGGAGATAAGCATCTTTGATGTCCAGAGACACCATATAGTCCCCTTCTTCCAGGTTCGCTATCACCGCTCTGAGTGATTCCATCTTGAATTTGAACCTTTTTATGTAAGTGTTCAAGGATTTCAGATTTAAAATTGGTCTCACCGAGCCGTCCGGCTTCGGTACCACAAACAGCGTGGAATAATACCCCTTTCCTTGTTGTAGGAGGGGTACCTTGATTATCACCTGCTGGGAATACAGCTTGTGAATGGCTTCCAGAACTGCCTCCCTGTCGGAGGGAGACTTTGGCAGAGCAGACTTCAGGAACCGGCGAGGGGGAAACGCCTCGCATTCCAGTTTGTACCCCTGCGATACTACCTGTAGAATCCAGGGATCCACTTGCGAGTGAGCCCACTGCGCGTTGAAATTCTTGAGACGGGCCCCCACCAAGCCTGAGTCTGCTTGTAAAGCCCCAGCGTCATGCTGAAGACTTGGCAGAAGCAGGGGAAGGCTTCTGATCCTGGGAAGCGGCTGCATGGTGCAGTCTTTTTCCCCTTCCTCTGCCCCGGGGCAGAAAGGAATGGCCTTTTGCTCGCTTGTATTTATGGGAACGAAAGGACTGAGTTTGAAAAGACGGTGTCTTTTTCTGTTGATGTGAAGTGACCTGGGGTAAGAAGGTGGACTTTCCAGCCGTTGCCGTGGCCACCAGGTCCGAAAGACCAGCCCCAAATAACTCCTCCCCTTTATACGGCAATACTTCCATATGTCGTTTGGAATCCGCATCCCCTGACCACTGACGCGTCCATAACGTTCTTCTGGCAGAGATGGACATAGCACTTACTCTTGATGCCAGGGTGCAAATATCCCTCTGTGCGTCACGCATATATAGTAATGCATCCTTCAAATGCTCTATAGTTAACAATATATTGTCCCTATCCAGGGTATCAATATTTTCAGTCAGGGAATCCGACCACGCGACTACAGCACTGCACATCCAGGCTGAAGCGATTGCTGGTCGCAGTATAACACCAGTATGTGTGTATATACTTTTTAGGATATTTTCCAGCCTCCTATCAGCTGGTTCTTTGAGGGTGGCCGTATCAGGAGACGGTAACGCTACTTGTTTAGATAAACGTGTGAGCGCCTTATCTACCTTAGGGGGTGTTTCCCAACGTGTCCTAACCTCTGATGGGAAAGGATATAGTGCCAATAATTTATTAGAAATTAGCAGTTTTTTGTCGGGAGAAACCCACGCTTTATCACATACCTCATTCAATTCATCTGACTCAGGAAAAACTATTGGTAGTTTTTTCACCCCCCACATAATACCCTTCTTAGTGGTATTTGTAGTGTCAGAAATGTGCAATGCTTCCTTCATTGCCGTGATCATGTAACGTGTGGCCCTACTGGACATTACGTTCGACTCATCACCGTCGACACTAGACTCCGTATCTGTGTCTGGGTCTGTGTCGACCCACTGAGGTAACGGGCGTTTTAGGGCCCCTGACGGTGTCTGAGACGCCTGGACAGGCACTAATTGATTTGCCGGCTGTCTCATGTCGTCAGTTTTTTGCAAAGTGTTGACATTATCACTTAATTGTTTGAACACGATCATCCAGTCAGGTGTCGACTCCCTAGGGGGTGACATCACTAACGCAGGCAATTGCTCCGCCTCCACATCATTTTCCTCCTCATACATGTCGACACACACGTACCGACACACAGCACACACACCGGGAATGCTCTGATAGAGGACAGGACCCCACGAGCCCTTTGGAGAGACAGAGGGAGAGTCTGCCAGCACACACCCAGCGCGCTATATTATATTATATATATATATATATATATATACACACACAGGGATAACCTTATATAAGTGTTATTCCCTTATAGCTGCTGTTTATATTGTCATTTGCTGCCAATAGTGCCCCCCCTTCTCTTTTTTACCCTGATTCTGAAGCAAGACTGCAGGGGAGAGTCAGGGAGCCGTCCTTCCAGCGGAACTGTGAGGGAAAATGGCGCTTGTGTGCTGAGGAGATAGGCTCCGCCCCTTCACAACGTCCTTATCTCCCGCTTTTTTGTGTAAAAATGGCAGGGGTTAAAATACATCCATATAGCCCAGGAGCTATATGTGATGTATTCTTTTGCCACCTAAGGTATATATCATTTATATTGCGTCTCAGGGCGCTCCCCCCCAAGCGCCCTGCACCCTCAGTGACCGGAGTGTGAAGTGTGCTGAGAGCAATGGCGCACAGCTGCGGTGCTGTGCGCTACCTTAGTCTGAAGACAGGATTGTCTTCTGCCGCCGATTTCACCGGACCTCTTCGTCTCTTCTGGCTCTGTAAGGGGGACGGCGGCGCGGCTCCGGTGACCCATCCAGGCTGAACCTGTGATCGTCCCTCTGGAGCTAATGTCCAGTAGCCTAAGAAGCCCAATCCACTCTGCACGCAGGTGAGTTCGCTTCTTCTCCCCTTAGTCCCACGATGCAGTGAGCCTGTTGCCAGCAGGACTCACTGAAAATAAAAAAAACCTAAATTAAACTTTTATTCTAAGCAGCTCAGGAGAGCCACCTAGCCTGCACCCTTCTCGTTCGGGCACAAAAATCTAACTGAGGCTTGGAGGAGGGTCATAGGGGGAGGAGCCAGTGCACACCACCTGATCCTAAAGCTTTTATTCTTGTGCCCTGTCTCCTGCGGAGCCGCTATTCCCCATGGTCCTTACGGAGTCCCAGCATCCACTAGGACGTCAGAGAAATAAATATATATATATATATATATAATTGAAAGGTCTCCGCTTCTTATAATGACCCTCCACATGGTCTAGTAATGTGCGTGCCTTTCTATTGAGAGCACCAGAAGAGTACTGGATATATACGTAAAGAACCTTAGGAATATTTACAAATAATATTAAGAATTCTATCCGAAGGTTTACAGACTGAACATTTGTGCTGGGCTTGAAAGGTTTCTTTGCTCGCGCTAATTGGTTTGAGCGGTCATCGACCGGGGCAGTTATCCCAACATTTGATAGCTGATGATTAATATTTGGTAATTGGTTTATATCCCTGCAAAATTATCTTGTGTTTATGTACACACTACAGCGCCTGGACTGGTCTTCTGCAGGGATTCGGCCTAAGCTGTTTCCATGGTGATCTAAGCATCCTGACATTCTCCATCAGGTTCTAAGGCCTTATCAATACAAATCATCTTCTCATGGCAGGTCCTTAGCAACAGCGACATATCACAGGGTTTACTATGTAGGCTTCTCTGTGACAGAAGGCAAAATAAAAATAAAAACAAAATATATATATTTGGAATTTGGGTTATTTAGACCCATCATAGAAAAACAATTTTATACTACAATTTTTGTTTTTCTTTTAACATTGCTTGTGGCATGGGGGGAATTCTGTATTTCCATCACTGCATAATACCACCCAGCAAGACGTAATATAATGTCACACAGGGTGTTCTAACCAGCCACAAGAGATAGGAGGGGGCTGCTGGTGAAGGTCATACTACAATGACCCCACAATGCAGTCAGTATGGATGGAGGTAGTTAGGCAGCCATACGGGATCTGGCCATGTGACCGGCACTCAAGATCCCGGGGGTGGTCTTCTGTATGCCGGCGGTCGGGCTCCCGGCGCTCAGTATACCGGCGCCGGGAGCCCGACAGCCGGCACTTATTTTCCCTCGTAGGGGTCCACGACCCCCATAGAGGGAGAATAAAATAGTGTAGCGCGCCACCGTGCCCGTAGCGTGGCGAGCCCGCAAGGGGCTCATTTGCGCTCGCCACACTGTCGGTAAGCCGGCGGTCGGCCTCCCGTCGCCGGGAGCCCGACCGCCGGCCAGCCGTAGTGAACCCGGATCCCGGCCGTCACCATGCCAACACTGGGCCTTACCAAAAATACTGACATTGGTAGCCATTTATAACACAGCTGTCAGATAACAGTTCAAGAAAAAAATAATGTAGACTGTGCATCTATAATCCAAACCCATTGAGACCGATTTATCAAACATTCTAAAGAGGATAAGCAGAAGTGTTGCCCCTTTCAACCAACCAGATTCTAGCCTCCATTTATCTAATAGCCTATAAAACAATTGCTAGAATCTGATTGGTTATTAGAGGCCACACTTTACTTCATCTCTATAGGTTTGCTATATTCCCCCTTCATATACAGTGCATGGGGAGGGCAGATGTATTAAGCCTGGAGAAGTGATAAAGCAGTGATAAGTGCAAGGTGATACTGCACCAGCCAATCATCCCCTAACTGTCAATTTACATATTGGAGCTGATTGGCTGGTGCGTTATCACCTTGCACTTATCGCTGCTTTATCACTTCTCCAGGCTTAATACATCTGCCATGTGTGAGACTTTAACACAGCATAGTGATAACTTCTGGTTTTAGTAACTTTCTGAATAAAGAGATTCCATACACAGGATGCCAAACATGTACCGGGATCAAACACACTAGTGAAGCCAGGATGTTCCCTGTGGTGCTTTCAGTCGCCGTGTGTCCGCCACATGGCAGACACGGGTTGAACAGTTGTTATCTGTGATATCCCCAATATCTATGGAAAATGCGTTCCTGTATGCAGACTGCCTACACGCAGACCACCAACGTGGCTTTTGGTAAATAGAGGATGTACAGAATAATCTATCCCAAGGCTTACAGCCATTCATACTATATTCACCATTATATTACTACTTTAATATAGATTTTGTTTTTACTAGTGTTTATCAGCCCTTTGAAATTTAGCACGCAATTTTTTCCACATTCCGGATACTTCACGACTGTTTTTAAATGTCAATGACATCTCTATTATTAGTGAGAGGAAAGGACTGAATGTGCAAGACCGTACAGGTTCCAGATGATGGACACCGAGCGTGGCAAATACAAAAAGTCCCACAAGCCCCTATGAGTGTAATGTCAATTACACCGTGTGTAACGCGGTGCAGGTGTGCGTCGTAAAGAATGCCTCTAAAAGCCAGGGGCTGGCTACAACATGTGTGCGTATGGTTTACATACTTTATAACCGATGCAAGGCAGATCCTTTCCTCTGTAGTCACAACACAGAGATTCTGCTAAACAGCATTAATACAAAACACCCTGGTTTCATTTTCCCAGATCCATGCATGGATTAAAACAGTAATTAACACTGCAGAGAAGTCATTTTAGGTGCGTTTTCCCAAAGACAAGATACATATTTTAGTGTGCGACTGTCTGGAGCAGTCAGAGCTAGTGCCACACGAGCGATGAGACCTCACGAGATGAACTGCCCAGGGGAAAACCAGTGTTATTTTACAGAGCATTTTCTGCCCCATAGCCACCAAATCGCTCCTACATGCGATAAATGCTTCCTCCATGAAATTCTGAGGAGATAAATTGCCTGAAGCTCACGAGGTGGCTAAATTGCAGCATTATATGACTGAAGGAACGCACATGCTACCAAGTGATTAAAAATGGATAGCACACAGGAAACCATGGGGCGCCAAACTCGGAAACGGTTATGAATTTTATACCACGACAGGTAACTAAAAACCATCCATGCAGCCCTGCCCTAAACACAAATGGATACGTTGCTAACCAGATATAAAAAAAAAAGTAAATAAATAAATCTTGATGCAGAAAACGTAATATATTATATTTGCATGTTATGCTTCTTTAAGAGAAAAAATATATAATATATATTTTGTTTTATATTATATAAAACAAGGTTGGGGTGTGTGTGGGGGGGGATAACAATGCTGTTTAACAGCTACCATGATCTTTGGCGGGAATTCATTTCAGTGTGTTGTATGTGATGTGCTGTTCCAGAGCTAAACAGCATGCCCGCTGGCACAGTCAATTTTGTATGAGGTACAAGGGAAAACCTGCAATGTTGGCCCTACCATACAGTATATGGCCAAAATGAGCGCACATGCTGAATTGAATCCCCCACCCCCACTACTGCAACCTACTAAGTAACGTCTATTAAAGATTAGATGAGCTGTATGCTAAAATAAAGCAGCAATCCCAAATAGGTGTTTGTTTGTTTGTTTTACTTTAAATAGTTAAGAATAATTATGCATGCTTAAATCATAATTAATACCGCATTCACACCGCAAATGCCGGATCCTACCCGGTAAGACAAACGTGTACTTACCGGGTGGGATCCGGCATTTGCGCTCCGCTGCTGGCTTTCCGACCCGGCAATATACCGGGTCGGTTGCCATAGCAGCGGAGGGAGCAGCAGCAGCAGGGGTGGAGGCGGCGCTGGGAGATGAGCTCATCTCCTGCGCCGCCTCTCCCTATGCTGTGAATGGGAACCGTGTCGCATCGACACGGCTCCCATTCACACCGCACCTGACTCGGTAATCAACCCGGGTAAAACCCTTCTTTTTTACCGGGTTGAATTACCGGGTCAGGCGACCCGCTAAATCGTCAAAGGACCTTTCACATCGCACACTGACCCGGTTCGACACGGCAATATGCCGTCGCGATACCGGGTTATTTGTGCGATGTGAAAGGGGTATAACTGACCTAAATCACTATCTCCTTTTCAGAATCTCTCTGGCGGTTACAAAATATGACTGCCAGTAACACAGACACAGGCTCACAGCTCTCAGTATGTCATGTGACGGCACAAGAGGCTCTTATAGTACACTGATCAGACAGAGCTCAGATGGTTGTTCAAAAGCCTCTCCGCTCACTACATCATGTGATGCGACTGATGTTGCCACCACTGCCGTTGTGCAGCACTGATAACAGCAACCTGAAGAGACAAACCAAGGAAAAATGCCAAGATTCTTCCCATAACTGGGATTTGTGGCTGCATTACACCAGTAAAAGCCACAGAACTCCTACGCCTATTAGAAAAGTTATGACAACCGCATATTAACCTCTAACTAGGAACTATACCGGAAGGGATGTTTCATTTCCAGAATGGATGTAGGGATAAAAATAAAATGAAAAAAGGAAGAAGAGAGGATCCCGGGGGTTACATAGGAAATATACTCCAATAAACAAAGAGAGGAATACGCCTGGCAGCAAAAGGACTTGTAGATGTCTACAGAGGGGACCTTAAAACAACCAGAGCGACCTCTGTGACCCCCACACAATAACACTGCTATTTAATTACACCAGTTCCTTTCAGACAGGACATTTACAATGGTGCAAGACACACAAACTGCAATGGTGTCACCTTCATAGAACTACTTTACACAAGTGTTTATAGAAACCCTACGCCGCACTTACATGCTATTTCTGCTTACCGTGTTTTTGTTCATCCCATCCCTTTGTAGCTGGTCAGTCTCCCACTACGAAGACTGGTCTTTGATTTCTTTAAGCTGTATTGAGTGACCTATGGCTACAAGTAATACGTGTTTGTATTTATCTGACAGTGCGGCCTGACATTTGATGTCGGCTTCTAAGAGTCAGTCTGCGGCTACAAGCCGTTGAGCTTTTGTCGTGGACAAAATCCTACCCACAAATTAAGGAGGTTTCTAGCAAATCTGGAGTTAAAACAAGTTCCTTCATCCTCAACTCTTGTAAATAAAAACCTACGGGCATCTAAAGATATCATACAGGTGTGAACGAGCCCTGAAGGCGACATAAACATTTCAGAACGACCGCATTGTCAGGAGCCGGAAATGTGACAATGCCGCAGCTTACTGCGTGCGCTGTAACCTAGATAGAGCCCAAAGCACATTGTTTTTAATTCTGCTGTATGTAAACGCGCCCAAACACAGTGCATCATAGACAGGCGTGCGGCACACACATCTCTGACATAACATGTGCGCAGTACCACATGCCTCGCTGCCTGATATTACCGTTTTTAGCCCAGCGGGAAAATGACAGCACCCACTATAGTATGAATAAACTGTACGTGTAAGTCGCTAGGTGCTTATGTAAATAATACAGTAAACCTGTTAGTCCATATTTAGAGTGCAATAAAATGCAGTTAGATCTGAATAACCTTATTCCCACCTAAAAATTGAAAGGAACAGGAAAAAAAGTGACTCAGAACATGCAACTTAGAAACATAGGACTCCATGCTAACGAACGCTAATTGAATGGCGAGAGGTGGTCCAGGCGCCATTTAATTTAACGCGGTGCTTAGTCAGACTAGTGGATTTCTGCTCGCACCCCTCCGGTGGAATGGGGAGGGGGGGGGGAGAGAAATCTGACAAAACAGGTGCCGCAACCACTGTTTTGTGCTCTAGTGCATTGTGACAGGGCAATTATGGTGGATATTGCCCTTTCTCGCGCCTGGGTACAGGCATTTTCTGACATAGCAGCACACTGAATTGAATACCGCCGGGACCTCCTTCCTATTCAATGCCCGTTCAATTGACTCAAGCCCATAGAATTAGATGGCGGATTAGAAACACTTGGCCCATGTAGTCTGCCCTAAACACTTGTGTGTACACACACACACAAGTTATTTTTTGTTGGGAGCCAATTAACCTACCAGTATATTTTTGGATTGTGGGAGGACACCAGAGTACCCGGAGAAACTCACGCAAGTACGGGGGAAAGATACAAACTCCACACAGTTAGGACCATGGTGGGAATCAAACCCTTATCCCCAGAGCAGTTGGGCAGTAATACTAAACAATACACCATCTGTATTGCCCTGTATATTATACGAGACGCTAATACCCCTTTCACACCGCACAAATAACCCGGTATCGTGGGTCACCTGACACGGCAATTCAACCCGGGAATAAAGCAGTGTTATACCCGGGTTAAATACCGAGTCAGTGGCTGCGTAAATGGGCTCACAGGTTCATGCGTCCTGTGACCCGTTTACTACAGTAGGGAGAGGCGGCGCGGAGATGATCTCATCTCCCAGAGCCACCTCCACCTCCGCCCCCGCCATATTGCTGGGTCGGGGAAGTCTGCAGCAGCGGCCAATGCCAGATCCCACCCGGGAAGGATCCATTTCCAATTCCCGAGTGTGATCCGGCATTGGCAGTGTGAAAGGCGTATTACCTGATCATTTTGACAAATGATCCAACGTTCAAAGCAATAGACCCTATTCAACAGTCTACAAATCTGTAACATCACAAAATGAATAGGATGAAAGGCTGCATTATCCATTTCCTCACTGAAGTCGCAGTTCCTTCTGATAGGAACGTCTGCAGCCTCATGAACTTGGGCCCAGCAACTAAGTGGCGGCTTCCACTGTGGGGGAGATCCATCAAATCTTGGAGACAGATAAAGTGGAGACATTTATAACTTGAGCACAACCTGTAAAATGACTGTTAGCTGACTGGCCGGTATTGGCAGCTTCTACAATTTACTTTGCTCCAAGATTTGATAAACCTTCCCCTGTGTGAATAACGGGCAAAGTTTAAAACAGGTTGCCCAAATTTAGGCAATCTTTACAGTTTAGAGACAGGCACCCTCACCTACGTCCCGCTACAACCTTCCCTCCTCATTTACTTCTCCAGGGCCCAAAATGTCACCAGGCTGCAGCATGCTCTCGCCAAGTATTGACTGCTAAAGAGTCAGAAAACAACTACAGGTTGAGTATCCCTTATCCAAAATGCTTGGGACCAGAGGTATTTTGGATATGGGATTTTTCCGTATTTTGGAATAACTGCATACCATAATGAGATATCATGGTAATGGGGCCTAAATCTAAGCACAGAATGCATTTATGTTACATATACACCTTATACACACAGCCTGAAGGTAATTTTAGCCAATATTTTTTATAACTTTGTGCATTAAACAAAGTGTGTCTACATTCACACAATTCATTTATGTTTCATATACACCTAATACACACAGCCTGAAGGTCATTTAATACAATATTTTTAATAACTTTGTGTATTAAACTAAGTTTGTGTACATTGAGCCATCAAAAAACAAAGGTTTCACTATCTCACTCTCACTCAAAAATGTCCGTATTTCGGAATATTCCGTATTTCGGAATATTTGGATATGGGATACTCAACCTGTATTTACATTGAAAACAAGTTTGGAGCCCTGAACACAAGCTCAGTACATAAAGTGAATTCAGATTTTAAATTTTGCAGTCGCCACCAATCTTGGTGTGCATTCACTACACACACCCTGCCAGTCTAAATACTCACTGCTGGGATACAGACCAGAGTGTGCTAGAAGCACCAGAGAGCGAAACCCCAGGTTATGTTATTGAACACAGGAAAGCAGACGTGTAGTGCCAACAAGCTGTTGCATTATTGTGCTAACATATTTCTTAAAGCAACATTACATTTCTTGTTTTTTTCTTTTTATTGAATTGAATTGTGAGTTATCTTTAAGTATCTGACAGGATAGAGGGTTAGTACTAAAAACCATCCATCTATAAAATGGCCTCATGGATCATTCAGATAACAGGAGACATAAAAAGACTATAATTAATAAGTACATCATTCTTCTTTAGAATAAGAGAGCAGTTTGTGCAAATGTAATTATACGGAGGCCGACACAAAAACATGGAGACTTAATTGAAAACTCCCTGTCGCTACCTGATTGGAAATCGAGACCAGCAATTAATTATGAGAACTGTCAGGGTGGTGTCACACGAGCAGTTTTCATTCTACATTTAGTGCAGCCTCTATAATCACTCCAAATTTGAACGATTATACTTTCTGTGAACAAAAAAAGAACATTCAAATCGCTGAAGCAGCGTGTCTAAAGTACCAAATAAAAATGCTGTACATTATGGAGGGTATTCAATCAGTACTGGGTTTTTTTTCGGCTAGTCGAAAAAAATGGCACTAATTCGACCCTGGGTATTCAATTGCGGGCTTTTCGCCCGTTTTTTAATCCTTTTTCACTTTTTTTTTGTTGAATCAGCATAGGTGAAAACGGATTCAAAAAAGTGTGAAAATGCCCGCAAAACACTTGTTTCGACGGCGAATTCAACGATCCACGTGGTTTTCGACAGTGCCGGATTTTTCGACCAGTCGGAAAAATTAGCATGAGCATTGAATAGTGCTAATGTAATTCGCCCTAAAAACGGGAGAAAAGTGCAGATTTCCCGACTGTCGGAAAATATGGCACTAATCGAATAGCGCCATACATCTGAGCAGACCACACCACACAGTGCGTTGTATCTGCCCATTATAATCTATGAGGTTTAATAACAGTGATGCTCTATACACATCTGCAATGAAAAGCACCTAAATCGGGTGCGACTCTAATCGAGAGGTTCCCAAACGCGGTCCTCAAGGCACCCCAACGGTCCAGGTTTTAAGTACATCCATGCTTGGCCACAGGTGACTTAATTAGCACCTCAGTTTATTTGATTTAACCATCTGTGCTAAAGGGCCCTACACACTTGGCGACATCGATGGTAGATATGTATGAACGATAAATCGTTCATATCGTTCAGTGCGGATGCATCAACGATGCGCGTCCTCGCAGTCATTCATCGTAGGTCTAACATCATTTATACCTGCAGCGCTGTATAGAGAATATTTGCCCATTCACATCAGTCCCTGCCCCAGTGGAGCTTACAATCTATATTCCCTATCACATGTACACACACATTCACACTAGGGTTAATTTTTGTTGGAAGCCAATTACCCTACTTGTATATTTTTGGATTGTGGGAGGAAACCGGAGTACCCGGAGGAAACCCACGCAAGTACGGGGAGAATATACAAACTCCACACAGTTAGGGCCATGGTGGGAATCGAACCCATGACCTCAGTGATGTGAGGCAGTAATGCTAACCATTACACCATCCGTACTGCCTTAAGACATGAATATACATAAAACCTGGACCATTAGGGGTGCCCTGAGGACCGCGTTTGGGAAGACTATAAATTGTTGAATCAGAAAGAATATAAAATAAAAATAAATGCGATTCATGCCCTGATACAGAGGTTGGACGATGTGCCGACAATTCTGTCAGACAGCTGAATGGCCACCAGTAACACCGTACAAAACTGAGTATTATATTTGCACTTTTGTCTAGTCGTCCTGTAAACCTGTCATTATGGTGTCGAATTCCAGACTACAAATAATGTTACTGTAGATTTATCTTCTTATTGTATCATCCAGCAAACAGGCCCGCGCACAGTTCTGTCTCAGCGCTGGCTGTGTTGCGATCGGTGTAGGTCTCTATAGTTCCATTACGGAACATAGCAGTGGGATAGAATAGTACATTATACGGTCAGTAAGGCAATACAGTAGTTATCTTTTATTATTACGTTGCCACATAGTTTCCGCAGCGCTGTCCAGGGTTGCTACGCAAACAGAGAAACCGCCAAAAGGAACAATGACTGTAAGGTGACATACTGTGGTACAGGTAGTGGATTTTGTTTTTTTAAATGGAAGAACTAGGTATGACACATACAAAAGGCATGGGAAGGGTGACTCTGGGGTCCATGGGGGCGATTCCGAGTTGATCGTAGCCCTGCAAAATTTAGTAGGGCTACGATCAGGACCATAGACATGCGGGGGGACGCCCAGCACAGGGCTATCCCGCCCCGCACGTCAGTGCCAGCCCCCGACCGCAGAAGTGCAAAAGCATCGCACAGCGGTGATGCTTTTGCACTTTAAGAGTAGCTCCCGGCCAGCGCAGCTTTAGCGTGCTGGCCTGGAGCTACTCGTCGCTCCCCGGCCCACAGCGGCTACGTGTGATGTCACGCATCCGCTGCGGCCCACCCCCCGCAGGCGTGGCCGGACCACACCCACTAAAACGGCAACCAAATACCGCCCCCCTTCCCGCCCAGCGACCGCCTCTGCCTGTCAATCAGGCAGAGGCGATCATATCGCAGCGACCGCCTTCGGCCGTCTGGCATGCGCAGTTCTGACCCGATCGCACTGCTGCGATAAACTGCAGCGTGCGATCGGGTCAGAATGACCCCCCCATGTTCTAAGCCTTAAGGCCCATACACACTGGGCGATTGTGAGCTCAAAGTAGGTCACTTTTGGCGTTTTGAGCTACTTTGAGCTCATACTCGTCCTGCGTGTATGGGCTAGCGCTGAGCACCGATGCGCGCTCCTGCATCACCGCTAGCCGCCGCCATCCGGCAGGCTGTCTGAACAGCAGAGTGACCCACTCTCCTACCGTGGAGACATCGCGGGGCATCGCACCGGCAGTTCAGGTGCGATGCCCCATGATAGATCACATGGTAATCACGTGATGGGCACATTACCGCAGAGTGGGAGCCACGTCTGCCAGCGGGTGCTTATCGCACATTGCAGTGCGATATATTGCATGTTTTTAAAAACACATGCGATCGCACTGCGATGCAATAAATATTAAGTGCAGCACCTACTATCTTGAGACGCGAGATTCGACCAGCGTGCCCGCGCATCGCGGCGCAAGGTACCTAAAATGTGCATACAATCCTTTGATTTCTCTCACAGATGCGGTTGAAATTGAAGGATTGTACCTGATATCTCACAAGTGTATGGGCTAAATTAGAGTTACTGCAGGGGAGACAAAAGACAAGGAGAACGGGAAGCAAGAATAGTGCTGGGGAAGAAACAGAAGGAAGGAGGGCCCTGCCTGTGAGAGCTAACACGCTAAAAGAATGTTATGACCCATGTCAATTCTTAGTGGTGTACATATAAGTAATTCTACACTGCATACACCTAGATTTGTGTACATTTTAGATTTGCACCCTTTCAGGGGTGGGTAATCGGAAGTTGAATACTGTAAGAGTGCCTTACAAGCCCCCTAGAAATGAAACATTACACACGGGGGTAAATTTACTAAGATGGGAGTTCTGTTTAAGATGGGATGTTGCCCATAGCAACCAATCAGATTCTACTTCTCATGTATCTAGCACCTTCTAGAACAGGGCTGGCCAAACCGGTCCTCGAGATCTACCAACGGTTCACATTTTCCAGACCACCTAGCTGGTGCACAGGTGTAGTCATTACTAATTAAGATGTGCTGCATTCATTCCTAACTGACAATTCTACAGATCTCCAGGAGGCCTGGAAAACATGCACTGTTGGTAGATCTCGAGGACCGGTTTGGCCAGCCCTGTTCTAGAAGAATACCTGGAATCTGATTGGTTGCTATGGGCAACATCCCATCTTAAATAGAACTCCCATCTTCGTAAATTTACCCCATGGACTCCTCCCCAGATGCCTCAGGTACCAGAAGCCTGGGATGAAGGTCCACAAGGATGAGATTGTCAGCACCAGCACTATCTATCTAGTCCATTCTGATTGGCTGTTTGCATTTGAATCCCTCAGCTAGTAGTACTACATTAATTAGCGCCACGTCTATTTCAGATCACTTCGCAGCAATAAATTCAGACCTCCTATTGTAGTTGTATACAGTATAACGCCTCATGGCATTACATTGTGTATGAATAGGGTATGGCATCTTTCCCATTTACCGACAAGTCACTGACAATAATAAGACGCTCCACTACGTTTTTTAAGAGCAGAAAGTGCGGAGATCTCTATATGAGGCCCTGCATGTGGGACCATATACAGGGTGAGTATCCCTTATCCAAAATGCTTGGGACCAGAAGTATTTTGGATATTGGATTTTTCCGTATTTTGGAATAATTGCATACCATAATGCGATATCATGGCGATGAGACCCAAGTCTAAGCACAGAATGCATTTATGTTTCATATACACCTTATACACACAGCCAGGAGGTAATTTTATCCAATATTTTTAATAACTGGGGATATCCAATTATCCCCGTTAAAACATTGGGTCCGAAAAACGGCCGTTTATCAGACTTTTTTTACGATGTTTCACCAATTTCATTTTTTTTTCAGGCTATCCTGTTAAATCGCGTGTAAAAAAAAAAACCTTTTCACCCGAAAACACACAGATTCAGTGAAACCTGTGTGTTCCCGGGGATTCTGCTTTGCCTGCCGGAGGCAGGTTAAACAAAATCCCCGATAAGCCGCGGCACATCGGGGCTAATTAGCTAGCCCCCGGCGGGACAATTAGCCCCGGTAAAAAAAAAACTGGGCTAATTGGATATCCCCTTTGCGTTTAAACAAAGTTTGTGTACACTGAGCCATCATAAAATATGTTTCACTATTTCACTCAAAAAATTCCCTATTTGGGAATATTCCATATTTCTGAATATTTGGATATGGGATACTCAACCTGTACATAATAGGCGATGACAAAACCCAGAGAAGTTCCATTATAAGGCATACAGTACGATGCTTTATACTGTGCAGAATCAAGTATATGGAGTAAGAAATAACTATTACTGCATTACAAATTAGGCTCCCTATCTTTCGTAGAACTGCAAGTCCCAGCATGTCCAGCCAGCCTCGGGCTGTGACTTACATTCCACAACAGCTAAAGTGGAACAGGTTGCCTTATGCTTCTGGGAGAACGGCGAATATTGACCATCTGCAATTATATATCTTTGGTAAAATACTTCTTCGGGTCTACATCCCAATAACAGTATACTAGTGTGTAAGGGACAAAATTTAAAAATAAAATACACTTTTCCAAACACAAACAACATTAAATGAATACATTATCTGGACATAAAAGACTAGTCGTGACCAAACAGCACAGAAACCATAAAGTGCCCTTTACTAAAGTGACTGCTGCAGATTGCACTCTCTCCTTGTCTAATCCCATAGCAACATGATTCCAGCCCTGCCCCCAATACATGGAGACAGGGGGTCTGAGGGAAAGGGCTGATTGGTGGGATGGCAAAGCAGCTTCTGATTCCTTAATAAACAGTGATTGACAGGTGTCAGGCTCAGCCGGACACAATGCACAGATACACCTAGCACTGAGCTGGTTACTTAAGTTGCAGAACAGCAAGCGCAGAGCAAAAGGCAACATGTGACATCTTATTACTAAATGTTACACCTCACTTCCCATCCATAGCAACAGCAATCTTCTGCAGCACTGCAGATCTATGGGGGCTACTCAGCCAGGGCATGGGAGGGGGGATTCCAGCTGCCCCTACAAGCAAGGCACAACATTCCCAGCCATATGCAGACATCCTATCCTGACACCTGTTTTACTATATCCAGACACCCACCCACCCGGGTACAGTCTGATCAGCTGTTTATTTGTAGCTCCCATTGACTTGCAGCAGACACAATAAGGCAGACACAAGCAATGTGCATCCCCAGACAGATAAAGCCACCTCTACCTGCAACCAGCATAAGGTTTCCACCTTGCACTGACATTGCAAACCCCAGCCAGTGATTATCTGCATTATCCTGGGATCATTAGAGGACAATGGCAGATCTGTGGCTGCAGCAGTGATGGGGTTAATTGCCCCTGTTGTCTTACCTTCATGTCACTGATGATGGTCTGGAATAGACCTCCTAGAGCACTGCACTCCTTCTCTATCACAGCCTCCATTGTCAGGGTGAGGGGGGGGGGAATCCACCAGGAGCAGCACTGTAGAGGAGCAGAAGACCCCCTGTATGGTTCTCTCTCTAGGCAATCACTCTCTCCTCCTATTCACAGACAGAGAGCCAAGGCAGGGATGGGCTGTGCGACCCCCCAGAGCAATCCTTCTGCATGCAGCGCAGAGCAACCTGGTTTCAAAAGCTCAGTAACCCCCCCAGCTTGTGATCCCCCAAGGCAAGATCCATTGCAGCTCAGTGGGGGGCATGATCCGGATCCAGAGTGTTATTTGGGAAGGTGAGGACGGTCAGGAGCACGCAGGGATCTGTGATAAGAGACCTGCGACTGCCATGCACCACAATGCACAATCCCTCGTCTGTGTTAGGCTATGCACTGGCTGCTGCAGCTGGCTCTTCCCCTTCCGTCGGGATAGAATAATGAGCCCTGCACAGGCGCCCCCTGCTGGACGTCCTCAGTACTGCCCATCTGCACTGTGCACTGTGCAGCCCACAGGCATTCATTGTACAGCGCTCAACACGTCACCGGCTTCATTATTAATACATAGGTTTTAATTATTCATAGAGTTAACGAGAATTTAATCAGATTATCTATTTACAATTAAATGTTAACAAATGTCCCTGTTTATTCCAAATAGGAGGGATGATCCAAGGTTTCCACACATCAGATGGGAATCTGTGTTCTTCTGTCATTGCTGGGCAGCTGAGATCACTATAGGGCAGAGGTTCTCAAACTCGGTCCTCAGGACCCCACACAGTGCATGTTTTGCAGGTAACCCAGCAGGTGCACAGGTGTATTAATTACTCACTGACACATTTTAAAAGGTCCACAGGTGGAGCTAATTATTTCACTTGCGATTCTGTGAGGAGACCAGCAAAACATGCACTGTGTGGGGTCCTGAGGACCGAGTTTGAGAACCTCTGCTATAGGGTATAAGTCATGGTCAGTTTATATCCTGCTCCTGACTGATACAGGCATACTGTCCATTGCTAGCTGTCCCTCTGATGTTATTTACTCTTATGCAAATAATAGGGATGTTTCTAGAAACATAGAATGTGACGGCAGATAAGAACCACTTGGCCCATTTAGTCTGCTCATTTTTTTTACCATATTTTTATCCCAAACCTTATTTTAACCTTATTTCTGTGTAAGGATATCCTTATGTCTATCCCATGCATGTTTACATTGCTCTACTGTCGTATGGGCCCTACACACTGGGCGATAATACCGAAAGATATGAACGATCTCCATACCGTTCATATCTTTCAGTGTGGAGGCACCAGCGATGAACAATGCGCGGCCCCGCGCTCGTTCATCGCTGGTGCCCCGTCGCTTCTGCATGCAGGCCAATATGGACGAGATCGTACATATTGGCCTGCACTGCTATGGAGCCGGGTGACGGGGGGAGTGAAGAAACTGCCCCCCTGCCTGCCGGGTCGCCCGTCGGCCGTATCTGCCGTCGGGCAGCTCGGCGGGGGGGTCGCGCTGTGTCTAGGGCCCAGTAGCGGATCTTGCCACGGGCAAGCAGGACTTTTGCCCGGGGCGCCGCCTTCCGGAGGGCGCCGCACCATGGCAAGATCTGCTGCTGCTGTGGTGCCCCCCGCTGCCGCGGCCCGCTGTCCGTTGTGAAGGGAAACTAGACGCTACACGTCTAGTTTCCCTTCGTGGGCTGCCCGCTGTGAAGGGAAACTAGACGCTACGCGTCTAATTTCCCTTCCTGGAGAGGACCTTCACTGTAATGATGTGCGGTGCGCGTTGACGTCTAGTTTACCTTAGTGGAGAGGACCTTTGCTGTGCGGTGCACGATGACGTCATCGTGCACCGCACATCCTACAACAGTACAGGGGGCGTAACTGACCACGCCCCCTGTATGAAGCCATGCCCCCTAATGCCGCCCGGGGCGCCAGAAGCCCCGGAACCGGCCCTGGTAGGGCCCATTAGCCTCTACCACCTCTGATGGGAGGCTGTACCACTTGTACACTACCCTTTCTGTGAAGTAATTTTTCCTCAGATTTCCCCTGAACCTCCCCCCCTCCAGTCTCAGTGCATGTCCTCATGTCCTTTTGCTTCTCTTCATTTGGAAAATGTTTCCCTCCTGGACTTTGTTAAAACTCTAGATATATGTGAAAGTTTCTATCATGTCCCCCCTTTCCCTTCTCTGCTCCAAACTATACATATTGAGATCTGGGTATGTTTTGTGATGAAGGCTATGCACCATTTTAGTTGCCCTTCTTTGTACAGTCTCTAATGTATTAATATCCTTTTGAAGCATACTTGCCTACCCTCCCGGAATGGGCGGGAGGCTCCCGAAAATCAGGTGACCCTCCCGGCCCCCCAGAAAGGTGTTAAAGCCTCCCGCTTTCCCTGCAGCCCCTCCACGACCCTCCTCGGCCGCCTGCAGCAAAGAACAAGTGGGCGGTTCGAGGGGGTCCGATGACGCGATTCGCGCTGAATTGCGTCATCGTAGCTCCGCCCCCCGCTGTACAGAGCCTATTTTCTCGGCACTGCATAGCAGGGGGCGGAGCCACGATGACGCAATCCTGATGTCTCGCCCCCGGATGGCCCACTTCCCTGTCGGTCACGCCCCCGGACTGCCCATCCTGCTGCCGGCCACGCCCCCATGCACCTACAACGCTGCCTCCTCCCAGAGGAGGGGGCAGCAAAGTAGGTAAGTGTGTTTTGAAGATATGGCCTCCAGAATTGAACACAATATTCTAGATGAGGCCGTACCAATGACCTATACAGTGACATTGGGGCAGATGTATTAACCTGGAGAAGGCATAAGGAAGTGATAAACCAGTGATATGTGCAAGGTGATAAAGCACCAGCCAATCAGATCCAATATGTAAATTAACAGTTAGGATCTGATTGGCTGGTGCCTTTATCACCGTGCACATGTCACTAGTTTATCACTTCCTTATGCCTTCTCCAGGTTAATACATCTGCCCCATTATTACTTCTTTCTATCTGTTGCTGATTCTTCTCCCAGTGCAGCCATTGCTTGCAGTGACACACTTCTGATATTCCCATAATATGCCCACTGAACGGACCCCTTTCTCAGTGACTTTCCCAACACATTTCTGATATCGTCTGATCTGATCACAACTGAACTTTAGGGGTCTATTTATGAAGCTGAGAAAACCCTTTCTCTGGTGTTTTCAGGTGAAGAAGGACTTTACTCAGCCACTCTCAAGTTATCAGAAGTTTAGCAGATGAAATCAGAGATTTCTCTGCTGCCCAACCTTTCAGAACCACTCATCTCAGTCCTCATAGGATGGAGGCTAAACCATGCTTACCTACTTTTCCGGAAGGTGCGGTTCACTCGCAATTTTTCTGGTATTCCCCCCGAAACTCTGTGAGAGTGGGTGTATCTCCCATATCTCTCCCACTTCCTAGTGAAGTGGGCAGGATAGGGAGATAATACTGGGAATGGTAAGTATGTAGGGAGGGGGTGGGGCTAAAATGATATGACTCATGTCGTGTTAGTTGCCTCCCCATTGACCCACTATTCATAGCATTTTGCTGCGATGGAGGCGGGGCCTAATGATGTAAAATCGGGTCCTGTCCTCCGAAGTTGTCGGCTTCATTGCCTCTCCGGCCTTCTCCCAGACAGGACAAATTCAAAGTCAGCAAGTGTGGGCTAAAAGCAATTAATCAGAAAAGGCTTTGCTTGTCATTGTAAGGTAATGCCTTCTTGTGATGTTGTCCTGTGACTTTCTGTCATCCCCGCTGGGCCAAACTACTGTATGCTCTCAATATACTGTGCTGTGACCAGTGGCGTATCTACAGAGGAGGTGACTCATGTGCAGTCTCCGTGGGTGGGACCCCAACCCCTCCTCTCCCGTAGCCGGCAGCGCTGTTCTGAGCACTACAGACTCTGTCACAGTGCCAGAGACAACAGCGCTTGCGCAGGTATCCGGGAAAATGGCGCAGCGCCCATTTTTCCAGAGACCTGCGCAAGCGCTGTAGACTCTGTCACTGTGACACAGTCTCTAGTGCTCAGAACGCTAACAGCTCTGCCGGCTATAGGAGAGAAGGGGGCCCATACACGGTGACCGATGGACACCAGAAAGGTAAGTATAGAAGAAATGGGTGCAGTGTGTGCGGTGTGGGCCCCCTCTGGACCCAGTGGGCCCGTGTGCACCACACACTGCAACCATTATAGATACACCACTGGCTGTTACCCTTTGCCGTCTGCCAGCACCAAGGAGAAGAGACAACCCTCACAGAGGAGCCCCGGCATGGTAAATACAAGCGCTTCTATTTGTATTGCTGCACAGAGCCACATCTGCTTTCTGTAGTCCTCTGTAATCTATGCAGACTGCCATATCATCTGTGTGCTGCTGTAGGTGCAGTTCTCAGTATTCTCTCTGGACAGCTGCACATCATTATTCTGTATGCTGGTTGCAGTTTCAGCATCTGTAAGGACAACCACACAGTGTTACCCTTGTTCTAGGAGCAACCGTATCCCTGCAATTTGTATTCACATGTTGGCAGCTACAGTATGCTCATGGGGCAAATATAAACTTCCACTGCTGAGGGTTTTTATTCTGTGCTCCAGCTGCAGCCAGATGAACCCTCTCTGATATATATGTACGATGGATGTGATGCCGGAGCAGCAGGGGGATGTAGCTTATTGCCATTGGTAGATCTGTCACTACACAATTGATTTTCACAGAGAATCTGAAATAAAGAGGGTAATAGGGTCAGGGCCTTAGGATGAGCAGGCCTGCTCCTCTGCTGTCTCCCCCCACTCCACGCTACGCAGTCTGCTCCTCCTCCACTATCTGTACCTGCCTCACACCTGGATGTAGAACGTCAGCTCAGTGCTCTTCAAAGGATCCAGGTGAGTTTTCACTCCAGGTAAGTGAAACTTGCAGGTGAGTGAAACCAGGTTCCCACATCAGACGTTGCATGTCCACCCACTCCTAAGGGGTCATTCCGATTTGATCATAGCTGTGCTAAATTTAGCACAGCTACGATCATTCACACAGACATGCGGGGGGACGCCCAGCACAGGACTAGTCCGCCCTGCATGTCAGTGCCGGCACCCCCGCAGAAGTGCAAAGGCATCGCCGCCTTTGCACTTCAAGAGTAGCTCCCGGCCACCGCAGCTTTAGCGTGCCCGTCGGGAGCTACTCGTTTGCTCCCCGGCCCGCAGCGGCTGCGTGTAATGTCACGCAGCTGTCGCGCCCCCCCCCCCCCCAATGGTCCGGCCACGCCTGCGTTGGCCGGACCGCTCCCCCTAAACGGCGGCTTAACGCCGCCGTCCAGCCCCCTCCCACCCAGTGACCGCCTCTGACCCGATCGTAGCGCTGCGACAAACTACAGCGAGCGATCGGGTCGGAATGACCCCCTGGTTACCATGACCTCCTTTGTATCCATAAAAGTCAAGTCCTGGGGAAAGAATAATGCTATGTGGCCTCCTGCATTCTTCCCTACATCTGTAGTAAGGGGAACAGAACAGGGGGCATGGTCACGTCATGGAGGGGGCGTGTTTGTGTCATGGAGGCGGGGTCCCCACTCCACAGGCTGCCTCTTATCCCCCTACAAGCACAAGCGGCATGGCGGAGGACATTGGGACATACCTCCCTAACCTTAGCCAAAACAGAGTCTTCAAATAGGGACTATTCCACCAAAATCAGGACAGTAGGGAGACATGAGGCGTCTGTGGCACAGGGAAGGGAGTGCCCTCATAAATCCTCCTTTCTGCAGCGGGGAACACTGTGTTCCACAGGTAATACATCGAGGTGTAGAGTTGGATCTTGATCCGAGGTACCAACAGGCTAAAGCTTTGACTGTTCCCAGGATGCATTGCGCCGCCTCCTCTATAACCCCGCCTCCAGGCACTGGAGCTCAGTTTGTAAGTTGGTACCTGCAGTGCAGGTCACTAACAGGTGGGGCTGCACTAGGCAGCCCTGAAAAGAGCTTTTTAAGAAGACTTCAAGAGCTGCAGCACTATGTATGTCAGTCTGACATTCTGTGCTGCGGCTCCATCACCTCCCCAGCAGCGCTGCATACTCCCGCGGCCTGGTTCCCGGGTACTTGCGGTGGTGACGCACCGGACTTCAGGCACACTCCGCTAACGCTCTCCTGGATCACGTGGCTGCACATCAGGGAGGAGGTAAGAGGGTCCCCCAGGTGGGACCCGCCGATTAAAAGGCGGCCCGGTCGCAGTTCCAGGAAATGGACCGTGCAGCTGGCATGGACACTGTACTGCACAGGGACCCCACTATATTCACCAGGGCAAAGGAACACAGGTCGGACTTACAAAAATCAGTTTGTTATATCCTCCACAGTACCCGGTGGTGAGGACCAGCATAGGGCGCTGACCCAGTAGCGGATCTTGCCACGGCCAAGCAGGACTTTTGCCCGGGGCGCCGCCTTCCGGAGGGCGCCGCACCATGGCAAGATCCGCTACTGTGCCCTCCGCTGTGTCCGCTCTGTCCCCCGCTGTGAAGGGAACTAGACGCTACCCGTCTAGTTTCCCTTCGTGGAGAGGACCTTTGCTGTGCGGTGCGCAATGACGTCATCGCGCACAGCATTGTGGGACTGACACAGACGCTAGGGGTCATAATTGACCTCTAGTGTCTATCTGTCCCATAGATCCGAGGAGAGGAGAGGAGCGGCGCCGGCGGAGGTCTGCTGCGGTCGGGAATCAGGAGCGGGGATAGTAAGTATTATTTTATTTTTTTGTGTAAGCGGCGCTACTTCTACAGGGGGCACAAATGGGGGCACAAATGGGGGTACAACCCTACAGGGAGCGTAATTGACCACGCCCCCTGTATGACGCCACGCTTCTATTTTCCGCCCGGGGTGCCAAAAGGGCTAGAACCGGCCCTGCGCTGACCTGTAGCCCCTCCCCCAACTCCGGGCGCCATCTACTGCTGGTGTTCCCGCCCTGGAGCTGCATTTCTCTCTCCCTCACTCCCTGACAGAGATTTTGGCGCCATCTTCACTACTAGCTGGGCTGATTTCCGGGACTGCAGGGCTCTGTCTCCTCTGTAAAGCTGCCTGTCTCATCAGTGCTGTGGTTTTACAGACTTAAGTATTCTACATGTCATTTTAGACAGTGTTAGTTAAGTTAAGTGTACTGCTATCTGAATATTGGGTACAAGTATTCTGTGATATACATCCAGTATCTACTGTGCATTGTTATATCTATTCTATACTCATACATAGTTATATGTAATTTACTAGTCCAGTGCAGTTTTATTGTTTATATGTAATAACTTCTGCATTGTACATGTGACTGAGTGTGCCTGTAGCTGTTGTGTGGGATTCCATTCTCCTGTATCACATATTGCTATCACTGTATTCTGTACCCTGGGGGGGCTAGGTGCATCAGGGTCCCATATATATGTATATATATATATATATATATATATATATATATATATATATGTTACACAGAATATACAATTTGGTATTTTTACTGTGTGTTTCAGTCACCTCATATCGCTTAAATCTTCTATTTTGTGTCCTGTGTTTACTGTCACATAACATAGGTTTTTTTTGCAGATATTGTGTTTGTCTGGCTATATTGTACCGTTACGCCCTATGGCTACATTCCCTATAATGTCTGCCACACAGGGCGGGAAATCCGCGGACACTTCTGCATCCTGCAGTACTGGCACCACAGATTTACCTAGGGGGAAGTTTTAGCTGCTGGTTCAGGCGCTGAGTACCATATACCCAGTCTACCTGCAGTACCTGTGGCCAATCAGGACCCACCTTGGGCAGCGTTCTCAAGTATGCTGAATACACTTGTGACACATCTTGCGCCCCCTGTGGGACCTCCTGTGCCATTGCAGCCATTTATTGTCCCTGTAGTTAATCCGCCCTGGGCGGGTACTCTGTCTACCCAATTACAACAATTAAATCAATCCTTGGTTAGACAAAAGTCTACCCCACGCCCCTTTGGGGACACTGATACAGTTGCTTCTGATGTGGAATCTACAACTCAGGTTAACGTTCCTGACCTGGTGGAGGCTATTAAGTTAATTCTTCAAATAGATGATGACATTGAGCCTACTACTGCGTCTTAGAAACCTGATAAGTTCAAACGTCAGAAGGTTGCTAAGGTAGTCTTACCACATTCTGACCACTTAATTGACATACGTCAGGAATACTAGTCGTCACCAGGAAAGAAATTTTCCCTGTCTAAAAAGATGCTAGCTCGTTATCCTATCCCTGCGGAGTTGAGTAACAAGTGGGAAACTCCACCGCCGGTGAACTCTCATGTCACCCGTCTTGTGGTGTCATCTGCTCTGCCTGACACCACTGTCACCTCACTGAAGGAACCGACAGATAAGCGTGTGGAGGGATGCCTGAAGTCTATTTACTCCCTTACAGGTGCTGTACATAGACCCACTATGGTAGCCTCCTGGGCTACGAAAGGAATTGAAGCATGGGTTCAGGCAATTGAGGATGAGCTGCCTCAGGATTTTTCTGGCACTGCCAGACAATATCTGTCTTATTTTACCACAGCCTCCCACTATATACAGGAGGCGGCCTCTGATGCAGGTGTAATGGCGGCCAAGGCATCTACTACGTCTATCCTGGCTCGTCGAATTATGTAGTTGAGATCCTGAAAGGTGGACCTGGACTCCAAAAAGACCTTGGAGGTGCTCCCTTTTAAGGGAGACATCCTATTTGGGGAGGATCTGAACAAGATTGTAACTAACTTGGCTACTGCCAAGACTGCGTGTCTCCCAAATACTAATCCTTCTGCTCCAAAGGCTAAAGGCCAGTACTAACGGGAGAGGTGTGTGCTGAGCGATCTTAACACAGACCGCTCAGCACACATCTCTCCCCCCGCTCAGAACAGCGCAATGTGCTGAGCGAGGTGGGGGGATGACGGGGGCCGCTCACTTCACACAGCGCTGAAGAGAGCGACCCGCTAGATTGAGCCTGCATGCGAGCTCAATCTAGCACCGGCGATAGCGCTGGGCGGCATACACACGACAGATCCTTGCTTAAAATCTAAGCAATCTAGTCAGATTGCTTAGATTTTAAGCACGGATCTCTCCGTGTGTACCCCCTTAAGAGTACCACCTTTCGCTCCTTTCAACCTTTCAAAGAGTCAGGCGTATCCACGACAGGCTCGTGCTTCCAAAACCACTAAGCCTAAATCTAAACAATCTTGGGCCGCCCGTCAGCCTGCTTCCAAACAAGACAAGCCTGCAGCATGACGGGGCGGGCCTCCCCCTGGGGGACCCCAGGGTGGGAGGCCGACTTCTGCAGTTCACCCAGGCATGGTTAAAGACCACTTCGGACGCCTGGGTGCGGGAAGTTGTCTCTCACGGGTACGC